>NC_061116.1:129745729-129875879 GCF_002878395.1 Capsicum annuum | reverse complement strand
CGTTGGGTGATCAATTTTATATGGAATTGATTTGTATAGATGTATATTCATGTGAACCTATAAATAAACCCTAGGATGATGAAATTAGAGATGAATCATGATGATTAATTGTTGTATAATATTGTCTACATGTGCTATGCCTACCATATGTATGATTAAATGGCTAGATGAAGGAACAATGCCCAACTAGTATGATATCATGAAATTCCCCATGTATGTGCAAGCTTATGCATATCACATGTTTGATGAAGTGCTTCAATATATGAATTATAAATTGTGTTGTTGGCCATGTGTTCAAGTAAGCCATGCTATGCGAGTTTCTTCTTATCGAGTCCTAGGGGTACTTATACCTGAACATTTAGTTGTGTGCCTAGAGCTATGTCATGTTTTCACGATCTCCTTAGTCAAGCTATGATCTATAGAACTTAGTCAGTCATGTGACTAAGGAAATCTTAGAAATCTCAGAAATTTCAGTAGCTTAGTAATCTCAGTAACTTCAGTATTCTCTGTCAATCCTCAGAACTCAGTACATTTCGTCACTTAATAGAACTCAGTAAATTCAGTTTAGCTCCACTAGACAATACCACTAGTATCGGTTCAGTTCAGTTAATCAGCTCAATTCAATTAATTAGTTCATTGTCTTTCAGATGAGAGTAATATTTAGCACCGAACAAGCCTAGGGATGGGGACTCACCCGCTAGATAGGACTGAGATCCCTAGAAGCAATCCCTAAGTTCCAAAACTACGTAGCCAGCATAGGTATAAGATGTCACCCGTTAGATAGGACTGATATACTCAGGAATCATCTGTTAGTACATTTAAATGTATAGGACTAATCATAGGGTTCACCCGCTAGATTAGGACTGACTCCACAACAGTTGTCTTTACCAGTGGCGCAGTACTGACACCCTTCCAATTGGGGTTACAAGTTGGACCCCAGTTAGCTTAGTATGGAGCATGTCGGTTAGATGAATACATCCAAAAAATTCAGTTACAGAATCAGGACTGAAAAATACTATCAATTTAGCTTAGTAGTATAGATCTAGGACTGTCAGATATAGTCACTCCTTATCATTATAAATAGACTCCAGGATCACCCACTAGACAGGACTGATCTCAACTATGGTTAATCAATAACGGTATCATCAGATTTAGAGATCACTTGCTATATAGGACTGATCTCAGATTTAGTTACTCAGATATAGTATGAAACTTAGCTAGTTCCATCAGGTTCAGGACTGTTAGATACAGTCACTCATGTTATCAGTTATATCGATTATTAGAACTTATGTTATTAGCATTCAGCTTCAGGACTATCATATATAGTCAACCAAACCAGTTCTTCATAGTCAAAATTGTCAGACACAGTTATCCATGTATCAGTAACATAGTATTATTCCCTCAGTATTCAGTAATACAGTATCAGTTTCTCACTTATTAGTGACTCAGATGTCAATGTCAGTAGAATCAGTAGTTAGAACTCAGTATTCAGTCCTATCATGATATCAGTTATAGTTACATATGCATGCATGTATTCTCACATTCATGTTACTCAGTCAGTTAGTATTGTTTATGCATATGAACCTATTGTATTTAGCCTACCTCACTTGCATACCAGTACTTTCAAAGTACTGACACATTTGCGCTATGGTGTCTTATACCATAGGTTTAGAAGCACGAGCTCCAGAGAACCAGTAGTATCCCAGTTCAGCAATTAGAGTTAGTAGCGAGTCCTCATCCTTCGAGGACATGATGATCACATTACTATTTTAGTTTTTAGTTTATTTTAGTAGTTGGAGTTAGTTGGGGACATGTCCTATCTACTCCTTATTCAGACAGTTTAGAGACTTTTAGACTACAGTATGTTCAGACAGTTATTTCATATTTGTTTTGGTATTGTTAGACCATATTTTTTAATTGTGTACTAGTATTGAACCTTATGACCTTTCAGTTCATGTTTCTGCATTTATGATGTTATTACTATTATTCAGTGCTCAGTTTATAGATATCCGTCATGGGTTAGCTTGTGGTCCTTCGGGGTCATAGCCACCGTATAGCATTTCGGGTACTAGATTGGGGGCGTTAAGAACTTGGTATTAGAGCCTAAGGTTCAACAGTGTCCTAGGAAGTCTGAAAAGTCGCATTTAGTAAAGTCTTGTATATGCGTGTGTAGTGCACCACACTTATATGCAGGAGGCTATGAGATATTTTAGGAACATTTTCCTTTCTTTCAGTATTCATGTCGTACCATTGAGCATAGGCTCAAAGTTAAACTCTCAGTCTAATCTGTTTCTCCCTTTCTTCTATAGAACATGCCTCCTAAGAAATGGGAATCAGTCAGCCCCTCAGCCCAAAGAATATTTGGGAAAATATGTTTCTCATTCGGAGTTTAGGGCCACATTCTCTACTCTTGCTCATTCATTTGCTACTCATAATGAATGACCAACTTTCGTTTTGGCTAACCCAGTGGCCAATTCTGCTGCAACCAAGATTCAGGACTTTTCCCGAATGAACCCTTCATCCATTCTAGGGTCTAAGTCAGATGAGGACCCTCAGGAATTCTTAGATCGGGTTGAGAGGGTGACTAACATCATGGGGTGACTACTGTTAAGAGTGTTGAGCTAGCTGTATATCAGTTGTAGGATGTGGCTCATACTTGGTTCAAGCAGTGGAAGTCAGAAAGGGCAGATGATGCAGGGCCTATACAATGGGACGAATTTGTCACTGCTTTTTTAGAGAGGTTCTTTCCCCTAGAGCTAAGAGAATCTAAGGTGTTAGAATTCATCAACTTCAGGTAGGGAACCATGACGATGGAAGAGTATTCTCTTAAGTTTACTCAATTAGCCAGATATGCCCCTTATGTGGTCGCAGACAATGTGGCTAAGATAAGTAAGTTTGTGTCAGGGGTGAATGATAGCGTGGTTAATGAGTGTAGATCCGTTATGATGAATAGTGACATGACTTTAGCCATACTTATGACCCATGCTCAGCAGATAAAAAAGAAAAATAATAAGATAAAAGAAAAGCAAAATAAGAGGGCGAGGGCAGGTAGTTTTAGCTTTGCTCATCCTAAGTCAGGTGGTGGTAGCCGTTCTCAGTATAGTCATAATATTTTAGTCCCAAATCTATCCTTAGATAGTGTACCAGTAACCAAGTTCAGGAATGATAATTGTGATGGGTCACCACATTTTAAGGCCCAGGATAGTGAGAATAGGAGTCTTACCTATCCGCTTTGCAAAAAGTGTGGTAAGAATCATCTAAGTGTATGTAGAGCAGGCAGTGAGGTATGTTATGGATATGGTAAGCCAGACCATAGGCAATGGGAATATAGAGTAAGGGCTCAGAAGTGAAAAGATTTGTGCTAGTAGGGCGTCACTTCCAGTACCACTAGTGGTCAGCGTCAGAACAGGTTTTATGCTCTTTAGACTCGTCATGATTAAGGAAATTCCCCCAGCATAGATTCGGGTACGTTATCGTCCTTCATACTCATGATATTCACTATTAGACCTCTTGCTCTCATTTTAGCTTAAGATTTTCAGCATGAGTTATTCAGTCATGAATCAGTCCATGGATTCACTGTGCATCACCCCAGTATCTTAGTAGGGTGAGCATTCTTAGAGGGACTTAGTGTCCCAAGAGGGAGATACCCTATTATTTTCTCAACTTTCTCATGCCTTAAGTAAAGTTTCTCTTTGAATAAAGAATCCAGTTTAGAGTAAAGGGTATTCATAAGTTGACCCTCAAAGTCTCAACCTCAGCTTTGGGCCAAGTATTCAGAGGCTCAGTTCCAGTCATGATGTTCAGTTTGTATGTCACATTTTAGAACAGACTCAGTTAGGTCCTTATATTTTCTGCTCATGCATGTTTATAAGACGATCATGAATTCATTAGCATTTCTGGTTAAAATAATATTTCTCCTTAGTCTTACTCAATTTCATGTTCAGTGTTCATCACAAACTTGGTACTAAGTACCCTTGCATATTCAGTCATGCATTCATATATTAGTTCAGGCATGTAATTATGCATTAGACATGCATTCTCACTATGAGAAATTTAGTTCATCAGAATATTCAGTCATGTACTCACAAGTCAATTATCAGTCATTCATCAAATATGCATGAATTCAACTTATTAATCATGCATCAGATATGCATGTTCAGTATGTTATATTCAACCATCAGTCATGTTAGTCAACAAATCATGTTCCAATTAGTTATGTTCAGTTTCTATGTCAGTTTGTATTCTTCCCCTCTCAGTCTCATTTGAGGATGAATGTTCTCAAGGGGGAGATTTTGAAATGCCCCATACTTTTCCTAGCTTGAAAAGTTTCCCAGAATGTTAGAATCTTTCTTTGAAATATGAATACACTTGTTTACATATGGTCTTTTTTAATATTTTCAATTTTTATCATGTGGGGAATCGAATAAGCTTTCCATTGATACCAAATTCGCCCAAATCCGATACCCGGATAAAGAGTTAGAGTCTTTTAGTGAGACAGTGTATCACCTGAGCCTTCAGCGCATCGCGGAGATAGGTCAAATGGGAATTGTCAATTTCTAGGATTGCTCCACAATAGTGGCGTGTCGCTCCAAACTTCCAAGTCACAGATAAGGTGGAAACGCAATAGCTCCGCATCACGCCACCATGCAATTTCCCATTTGTCACATTCCAGTGACTTGGCGAGATAGTGGCGCATAACGCCAAGGATGAAAATTGGGAAATTTTCTCAGAAATTAATGATGCGTCCAGAGTTAAAAGGGTCAATTTTTTACCCCTATATATACCCAATAACACGTGATTTAGTCATTCTTCACCGTAAATATACTAGTTTCTCTCAAGGTTGTCTCAAGAACAAGCTAGGGTTTTTACTAGGGATTCAAATTCAAGAAGGTTTCACCATCAATCTTCACAAAATCACAAACTAAGGTATGTGTAGTATTCATTCATGGACTCCTTTCATCTATGAAGCCCGAGAATCTCTTTTGTAAGTTTAAGTTTATGGATTTCTTTATGAATTTCATGTTGGGTTTGTTTTGTTTATGTTGAGAATGATCAAATGCATGTTGGGTGATCAATTTTATATGGAATTAAAATGTAACTAGTTTTTTATGTAGAGTGGTTATATTTCTTGATGGCTAGAAACCTAGAACACTAGTTGGTAGACCTTGTTTAGTTTAAATATGGTAACTAGTAATTATGGTTGTAAAATAGCTTATGCTGATAATAGACTTAGCATTGTTAATGATTAGTGATTTTGATGTCTAGTATGCAATGTCGTTGGTTTCTTAAATAAGAACTTAGCGAATTATGGTGATAGCTAGTACGAGGTATGGGTTTGTATTTAGATAAGAGTGTTTGACAAAATGTATCCTCTTCCTATGTGATGACTAGTGCACCTACGATAACTAGAAGTGAACTTTGGTTAAATAGTGATTATGGTTTAGTCGTACGTACTGACTAGATATGATGTTGCCTATTTAGTGAAGAATAACTAGTTACTATTTTATGAAGGATGATTATATAATGAATCGGTTAGTCTAATAATTGGAGGTAGTATCATTACTAGCAAACTAGTAGTTTAATAATAAATGTTGGTTAGTTAACAATGACTAGATAGAATGTATTGATATCATAGATATCTAAATGGCTATATGTCTATGGTTTTGATTACCTTGGTGCATGTTAATTCAATTGTGGTAATTGACAATGATCATGAATTTTGGTAAATGACCTTTGATGGGAATTGTGGAAACCGTGGATATGAAAAGTCGTGAACCTCAGATATTGAGAAGTTAGTTTTATATGTTATTACTTAATGGTTTAATCCTTTCATGCATTCACTGGTGGTTTGGGACGCTGTGATGAGTTCTTTACTTTATTTTTACTTGTGTGCAATTCCCGGTGGTATGGGACGCCGTGTGGGTTCTTTTACATATGCTTTAATGGATGTTGTATATCTTCTTGGTCTTTTGTTATTGTGGTTGTATTAGTGATGCTTTACACTTTCGATCATGTACTGTTATATATAATGGTATAGGCACATGATGAATAGATATGTCGTAGTTTTGTTCTAGTTTGATTATTAATGGTATATAGTGATGATGGAGATTATTCAGGTTAAATTATATACCTTGAATTAAAGATATTATCTTGTTTTATATCATAAGTTAGCTCAGTTGGCCAATGATGCCTATTGAGTGCCCGTTGATTTGGTACTAATACTATACTATTGTACCTTTTTGGTATAGACTCGAGTACTAGTTATCATTGTTGAAATGAGATCATGTTGTGTTGATCTATCAAAGATAGGGTGAGCTCTTGGAGTTTTGAGTCACCCATTTTCCTCCTATTTTTATTTTGTAATTTGTATTCGAGAGAAATATATCAGATTATTTAGACTTGACTTATATTTCCTATTTCTGAACTTAGATGCTCTTGTTCATAAATTACTTGGCTGTGAGAATTAGTATCCATAGTTGTTTGTCGATTGTTAAACATTATTGCTTATGATTATGTTCTTCTATTGTGGCCCTTGTCGATCGTTTCTATTGAAGTAACCCATTCCCTTAGCTTTGTATTATGGTGTTGGCTTACCTACTGATGGGTTTAGTAGGTGCTATCATGATTCGTAAATATGGTCATAATAGATACACATGTAGGGACTTGTGTGAATCTTATTATTGACTTTGATTATTATTATTGTAATGCTGACGTAGAAGCTTATGTGAACCTTACTATTGACTTGATTTATTATCATTATTATGATGACTTCATGTAGAATTTTGTGAACCTTATTATTAATGTCAAAGGTAATTATATGTCCAACTCCTGTGTGGGGTTAGCGTTAGTTTTGTTTGAGTTTTAATAGTTCCTTATTATTATTGTGATGCCCGTGTTTGAGCTGGTGTTTGTCTTGTTTGATTATTAATAGTTTCTTATGATTTTTTTGATGGCCTTGCAGGGGCTTGTATCATGATTTGGGGTTGAGGGGGTGAGGGAGGGCTATATTCTTGTGTACATTTTAGTTCCGGTTTATCTAATTTGGGAATTCTTGAAGTTTTTGATTTTACGTATGTATCTTATTTGCAGGTTGTAGTTGTTGTTGTATTTCTGGCATTGGGATTTTCTTTCTGTGTCTTCTTTGTACCTTTTGTTGGAAAAAAAATATTTCAGTATATTATGATGGGGCTTTATACTCCCCAGGTAAGTAATCTTGAATTCTTTTGGCTTTTTTGTTATCTTTTATATCTGTATTTTGTCATGACAATGAAGAACTCAGATCTATTTTTAGCTGCTTCTTGGTTCTTGATTGCGAATCCTTTCCACATATCTTTCCCTCTATGTGTTTCATTATACAGTTTCATGTTCTTTTTGTTTTGAATACTGGCTTCTTTTCCCTTCTTTAGGTTGTTCTATATGTATGGCATAATTTACTCATGATTATGAGTTTTTCAGTCTATTGATACAATGTAAGCAAGTAGAGGCAAATTCAGTATCTAAACTTAATTCAACAACTTTAATAGTTCAAGTTTCTTAGATAGCATTTGGGCACTCATTTTTGGAGTAGATTTTTAAAATGTTTCTTCGAATATATGACTGGTCTTTAAATTTAATGTGGTCTTTAAATATTTTTAAGTTCTTCGGTTGCGAAACATATATTTTTTCCAAGTAATACATGTACAATACAATACAACTTCAAAAACTCAAATTTTAAAGAACTAGGAGTTCACAACTTCAAGTTGTGGAAACAACCTCTTGCAAAAATGAAGGTAAGGATACATACAATAGACTCTTATGGTTCAACCTTTATCCGAACTCTATGCATAATAGGAGCTTATTACACCGTCCTACTTTTTTTACGTTTCCACTTCAAAATTTATGGCCAAAGGAGAGCTTTTAGTTATTTGGAAATTTGAGTTCAGAATTTGATATTAATTCTTTTTTTTTTCACACACATCTCTACTGTTTACGTTGAAGAGAAATGGTTTAATTGAATGGACACCCAACACTCTAGGTCCACTGTTGAGAACAATTGGATAATATGCTTGATTTAGTGCTGTAGATTGTACTCCTATCAAAAAACTCTTATCTTTCCCGTTTAATCTAGATGTAATATACCTCGGTATTTTTAGTCATACTTTAGCGGCCCAAAGTAATTAAAGATTTTGTGTTCAGTACCTATTCCAATTTCCAACTGAAAAATGGCCTAAGTAGAATAATTTGTCTCTCGCGTTATCAAGTAGCACAATATTTTTTTATATAAATTAAGAAGATTTAAACAAGGTAACTACTTCTTAACCTATAAAATGTAAAAGAATTACCCAAAATGAACTGGTGACATCTATTTCTCTACATGCTTAATGACCTGATATGTGAATGGGTTCAAAACTTTTATTGTTGTAACATATAAGTTCATTTAGAGGCGTTTGATATATGATTCTTTGGTTTCTCCAAATTATTAGTGCATTTGGCTTGTATATCTGGTATGCTTCTGCTGATCCCGTGGATTCAAAAGTTTTTAAATCCAAGAGGTATCTACAGAAGCTAGACAGGAAAAAGCAAGTCATATTTAAAGAATCTAAATTAGGATGTGAGACAAATTCATCTATCCAAGTTGCTAATGCTACATCAATTGGGGAAAATGCAACTGAAAAATGAAAAAAAGAACTAAAATAGTTGCAGATCATAATGAGATAGAATAGGAAGTTACAACTACTCATCAAAGATCTCGCTTGAAATATTGATAAACACATTTGTTAAGTTATCAATGTATATAATTAGGATATAATATTTTGTGATTTTGTTTAAAATGATGTGCTTAGCTTGAAATACCTATTCTTATTTTTGTTAGATTATTGCAATACATGTTCATACGATATATCTCAATGCGGAATGACACTTGCAGGTATTTAAATGCAACAAGCATTGCAGAGTATACGACAAGTGCATAAATCAGTTTGACCATAATTGCAGGGTATTTGACAACATTGAGTGGTATGAAATATTGTATATGTATCATATATTCTTGACCGTGTTGACATTTATATAAAAATATCTTAATCGTATTTTTATATTTTTTATTTTTGTAGTGAATAAACAACTATATATGGAAAAGGAACTATCGCAAGTTCTTTACGCTCACAGCTTTAGCTCTCCTACTGGTATGGTCAAGCAGTCTTTGCTACTTTTAGTGTACTACACAATTATATGAAATTCTACATAAGTTCATGTTTCTAACATACAATTAAAATATGTCTTCTACCTTAAGGTCCTTTTATTCTAAAAGTTTGTGCCAAGTCAAATGGTACCACATGAATTGGCATAGATGGAGTAGTTTTTGGTGAGCACAGAATGCCTTATAGCTTTGGTATGCCTCTTAGGTTTTTTTTTTCAGATTTACTTTCATGTCATATGTCAACTTTAAGGTAAATGAACACTGGTTTGAAAACTCTGTTTAATTGAAATATTCTTCTTTGGAAATCCACATGGATAAACCTGTAGATAAAACGTGCTTATAGATGATACTTATCATTTCATATTTATGGTGGTTGTATTCACTACATTTTAAAATTTGGAGTTATCATTGTTAGAAAAGTGTTTAAACCTGAAGGACTAGTGAGTAATATATTTGTACAATTTTTTTCCATAATGTACAATTTTTCACATAATGCAGTCATTTTCTGTGTTGCTGCTTTGTATGGATTAGCTATGATTATCTTTTCATGCCATACCTTATGAATGTTAATGGTTTTTCTTTATTTTTTGGATCCCAGCTCCTTGCAGTTCTACTTCCAATTTTAGGTTTGGGAGATTTCATTTGGTGGGTTGGACGAGATATAGTTCAAGGCACTGTAAGGCAACTAAACTTGCATCTCGTCACTTTATCACATATATTCTATTGTTTCAAATGCCTGCTTTGACAATTACATAATTGTCTGCTTTGTGCCCATGAGATATCAAATTTAATAAATCTATTGCATCATTTGACTGATTATAAATTTATGTTGACCCTGAGTTTCTTCCTCAAGTGTTGCTTGATTCAACCCTTGCGTGTTGAATTCCCACCAACCAAGTGTACTTAATTTTTGTTCTTCTCAACATTTATGGGTATATCCGTTATTGACTTACTGTGATTCCTTTTCTATTACTTTATTTTTGTTTTCTTTTCGTTTCCCCCCTAGCTAAATTTACTAGTTTAGTTAAATATCTATCTCCTTTTTGAGCATTAAGTGGTATCTTCTTAAAGATATAATATACATTATATTATCCTGCCTTCCTTTATGTATTCGTGCCAAATAGGTGAAACTTTGATGTGGATACTTGGTATTGATTCTTCAAAATATACTAAAAAAATGGAACCTATATAGGACACTAACACCACATCCATATTGGATACACATATCTTTACAACTCCATATAATAAATATGTATGTTTATGTAATTAATTAAAAAAATATTGGATTCACATACTTCCTCATTCAAGATTGAAAAAAATATTTGTATATTTGTTGAGCATAGTTTTACTTCTAGTTGTCTATCTCATTTTAAATATGTAGGAATGATGCAGGGGATCAAATTTGAATGGTGGGCCCCACAACTAAACTTGATCTAGATTGAAGTGAATGATGAAGGATTTTTAAAAATATTTTGATATACGTTTATATATATTTGGTTTTTCGTGGAACTTGGTACAAATTTTTGTTATGTTATTTTCTTATTAGTATGTAAAAGACAAATTTCTTTGAAGTTCATTGTAAATCTATGCACTTCAATTATTTATTAGCTAATTGGTGCGTCAGATTATATATAAAAATATGTATGCTTATGTAATTAATGTTCTTAGTGATGTATATATTACAATCAAACTAATTATTTTTTGATTAAAATTAAGTACAAACATTTTATATGCCTAATGTCATTTCTGTAAAATATGGCTTGAACTATCAAAATTTAGGTTATATCGCTACAATTCAGAGTGTGGCTAAAGCATGCTTACACTTTATAAGTGCTGTCATAGAGGATGTATAAAAGGATATGATTTTGAAGTGTGGCTAGTAATAAAGAAAAGGCAATGATTTTTAAGTATTGTTATAGAGGTGCTACAAAATGCTACGTCTATGAAGCGTCCCCAATAGTAAAACAAAGGCAATATTTTTTAAGTGTTGTTATAGAAGTGCAACAAAAGGCTACCCTTGTGAAGCATGCCCAATAGCAAAACAAACGTAACACTTGTAAGTGTAGCTTTATCAAATAAAAGTGTTGCCAATGACAAGCTGTAAAGCGTGACCTTTATACCTTAATGACCACGCTTTTTAATTATAGGTGACATGGCAACACTTGAAAAGCGTGGCCTTTGATCAAATGTTACACCTCTTTAGGTCACCCCCCAAAAAGTATTGCCTAAAGTCCAAAAGTGTAGCCTTTGATCAAAGGCCACACTTTTTGCTATTTTAGGCCACACTTTACAAGAGTGGTAATAGGACTAAAATGTTGTAGTGTCATAATAAAATTATAGACCATAGACATTTTGTCCTTTCATGGTAAGTGTTAGGCCATACAGAATTATAAATTAGGAAGTTAAAATACTTTAATACTAAATTACCTAATTCAATTCTTTTTTATCATAAATGTATGGTGTAAAAACACATCAAAATAATAACAGAAATAAAACAAAATATGCATTGGGGGAAAATCTAACAACATATCATGGAAGAGTGGCTCACGAACAAAAATGACCATAAAGGAAAACCTACAAGTATTAATAACGACTATAATTTAGCAAAATTCAATAAAAGCACATAAAAAATCATGACATAAAATTAGTGCATCAAGATCAAGACTTTCTTCATTTATGTAGTGTCTTTGAAGTTAAAAGTAAACATCAATTATATTGAATCTCAAGAATATTCATAAACATTATACCCTATAGACCATTTATCTTTGTTTGGTTAAGTGTTAGGTTGCATATAATTAGAAAACCGAGAAATTTGGATACTCAAATAAAACAAATTTCTAATTCTATGCACTTTCATCATAATGTATAACAAAAACAAAAAAACGTGTTAACAAAAATCTAACAAAATATACATGCATTAAAACAAGTCAAATTATAGTAGAACATTTGAAAAGAAGGAGAGATAGTGGCAGCAACTATCCAGAGAAGTAATCCATGCATGTAACTTACAAGCTAAAAGAGATGTAAAGATATTGATCTAGAAGCTTTTATTATCCCTAAATAATGCCTAAATAAGAATGACCAGAATTAATTGGTCTACACGTATATGTTATTCGCTGATCTGACCAGTCTAGAGTTTGTTTGAGATATAATTACTATCCAAGAAGAGAACTCCTGTGGTGCTCCTAAGGCATATTATATATATATGATGAATGTAATTTGAAGAACAATTTATCTAGCCAACTCATAAAACTTAATTACTATCCTTGAACAATAGTTTTTGTTAAGTGACTTAGCTTCATGTGTATTCCATTAATATGTTCAACTAGATAATCTTGTTGCCCCAGAAAATCAGTTAAACTAACAAAAACTCATCTAAAAAAATCTAAAAAATACACAAAATTAATCAAACCCTATTTTAAAAATATGCCAAAATTCAATAGAATACAAGTATACTCAAATGGATGGGGTTTAACAAATAGGTTGAACCTGTAGAATAGAGGTTAACTGGTTGTCAAAGTAAGTAAGAATCTTAACCTACAAAGTACTACATTGGGGTACTATTTTCGCAGTTGTATACACAATCTAGATGGAGAGAAACAATAGGAGATTCTACTCAAACAAGAAACAACAAAAGGATATTATCAGATATTGTTTGTTCTAGTGCATATCTTAGGATAAAATAATTGTAAATGGGCAAATTGTTTGTGCTGTTTAAATTGTTTTTCTACTGTCTAGAACTTGGCAGAGTGGTTCAACAGGTTTTTATAGATATAGCTAAATTCGATGTTGATATCGTGAGAATTACTAGCTGAGTCCAATAGCAAGTTATACATAACATGTATTGATTGAATAAATATTTTTCATTTGATAAAAAAGGTATAAATTTGCTCGTCGATGTTTTACCAATATAAAGCCAACTTTCTTCTTCATACAAAATGAATTTAATATAGTGAATGGATAAATGTTTAGTATCACTTTGCTGCCTCAAATTTCTCTATTCTACAATCCTTCTTAGAATGAACTCTACTTGATAATAATAGAAAAAAATAGGTATTTAAGTAACAGTTATAGTTTGCATCATAATGTATCCTTATTCAACCAATACTACATTCCTTCTCTATAAGAAAATTGCATACAAATGTCTACATAACAGTTTTCTAAAGTAACAAATAGAAGAAAAATAAGGGAATTAACCTAACATATGTAATTGCATTATGCTAAGAGCAAGCTAGAACTATAGGATTATTAGTAAAATAATAATCAGGCTCATGAGAAAATCCAACACAATACTTAAGATTGTATAATCACCTATGCTTCTACATATCAAATATCAAAAAGTGTTTGTACCAGCAAACAGTCATATAACAAAAAGAGTAAGCTTGCACTATGGGTCATTAATAAAATAATAATAGGCACACAAAAGAAGTCAAGAAAATATATAAAAACTAACTCATGAAAGCAAAATCTTAAAAAGATAGTTGTTTTAAGCAAGAATGTGACACCTCTTAAAAAAATCTGAATTAAAATTAACAGTGATCTTGTTCTTATTACAAGTAACAATAATGGAACCCCAAGAGAACTAAACAACTACTCCTGATGGTATTCTCCTTTTATTGATAAGAAAGTATACAAGGGGCAGCATTTTTCAAGGAAGAAGCATTATATTAAAACAACAATGTTGAATGGGCTTTTAACTGAAAAGTAGAAAGCTAACTGTGCAATGTATAACAAATTTTAGTATCCAACACACAGGAATGTTAATACTAATTAAAGTACTCAAATTAAATATTATATTTTTCAGAAATTAAATAGTACTTGTTTTCAGAATAACTAATTTTAGCATCCAATGTACAGTAATGGCAATACTAGTTCAACAACTCAATTGAGTATCATGAAACTGTAATTACACAAGTCCTTTAAGAGGTATTTTATCATTATCGATTAGAGATTTATCAACATAATGAAAATAACTTGCAGAATTTAATTTCATATTTAATTGGTTTAGTAAATGTAATAACAAAGTGGAGAAGTGGTCTACAAAAGTGTAAACGGGTAGGAAAATAGAAAACTAGAGGCACATGTAAAAGACAAAAATTCATGATCCATAAATAATATGGAATAAAATGACATCTTTAATAATATTTGATCATGATAAAAAAAATTGAAACAAATTCATGAAACCAAGACTAGTCAAGCTAATCAGCAATGTAGTCGAATCAATTTAAGCAATGTCCTTTTTCATTATCAAAAATATAAAATGAAATATTTTTAAACATTGTCTTTCAACCGTTACATTCTATAGAACAAAACACATAGATAGATGATGATTCAAATCTCTAAACACATATACCCACTTGCCTAGGTTACTTGTAATAAAACTGGTCTCTATACTAGAAAAAGGAATAATAGTGTTTACCTAGAGATGTTTTAATTTTGCAGAAGAATATTAAAGTACACACATAAAATAAAATACTTCAATCGTTACACAAGAATATCAAAATACACAAGATAAAGAGTAACCTCACCAGTAAATTAACATAAAAATAAACATGCAATAAATCCAGATGTGAGCTGATTGAATATTTTTATAGTTACTTGTAAAAAAATAATTTATTTTCTCCACATACAATAAGCCCATATTTTAAAACATAGAATTTCTACTGGATAAACTCTATTCCAACAAAATCCTTTGTACCAAAAAATTTCTACCTAATCTTCTTTAGTGAAATTTTATATGTAAATCAAAAATAGAGAAATTTCAATAATTGAAATACTTTCCAACAAAATCATTTATTTTTGAAATTATTTGCTTCAGCGTATTAGAAATGAAGAAAGAAACAATTAGAGAAGTTAAAATAATTTGTACCAACAAAACCCTTTGTATCATTGAAACCCTTTGTACATCATGTACTTCAAGGAAATAGAGATTTTGATTTGTGAAATTAGTGATGAGAGTTTTTTTGTATTGAGAATTTCATAATATTTTGTAGAAATTTCTAAGAGTAGTGTAGAAATGAGAGTTTTCTAATTAGTTTGGACTGAGAGTTTTTAAATTTGAGAAAAGCATAAAATATGTTGGATGTAATAAAATATTTTAGTGAAAAATATTTGAGGGAATATAATATTTTAGTGAAAGTTTTAGTAAAATCATAAGGCTACACTTGTAAGTTGTTATTTTTTAAATTATAAGAATAACACCCTTTAAAATTGTAGTTATTTGTAATAGACGTTGCCAATTATATCATGTTGTGACAACGCTTACAAAGGGTGGACTATAACACTAAAGAACATATTTTACAAGTTTTACCAATGATTCTATGGCCAAAAGCAAAAACTAAGGCTACAATTTAAAAACGTAGCCAAATATATTTTAGTCAATACTTTACAAGCATTTCCCAAATTTAACGTGGCCATATGCCTAAAAATTTTTAGTGAGTCATAGGCCCGAGGTATGACTTGTACCCATGCCTATGATGAACGAACACAAAATTTCAATTATATTTTAAAAGAGATATTTTTGTACTTTCTTTATTTCCGAAGGCTAAGCTACATAGTTTTGAGGCCTAGTAGGGGTAAATTAAATACTGTTGGATAATTATACTCCTTCACTTCTACCAAAAGAATCTTAGATAAAAAAGAGAAATTAGACTCTCTCAAGGTAGAAAAAATAGGGTTCTATCTCCAAGCCAAAATTCTCACGTTCTTAGCATGAAATCTCTCACTCCGGGTATGTTGGATTTTTGAAATGAGTATACTTTCACTCTTATGTCCCTAAAAACTTTATAAACTCAAGTTTCTCTATGATTTGTGCATTCGGGTTCATATCCAAGTTTTGGTTTCTCTTAAATTTTAGTCTTCTTATAATCCATATACAGTTATGGCATGTTTACAATGATTTTATATATATCTTTATATTATTTCATAAGAATTAAATACAATCAATTTTCGTAGTTTTTAGTTATGTTTTAAAATCATGTTTCAAACTATTAAAATTTTAGAGTAAATAAGCATGATGAATTTTCAATATACAGACTCCCATAATGCATTTAGAATAATTAGGTTTGGCCTAGTTTTTGGAGCATTAATTTTAAATGTGTTACTAATATATTATAAGTTTGGAAGCATTACTTGGCATCAAGTTAGCCTATGACCCAGTTTCACCGAAAGTCCCAAGACTATATGGCACCATACATTTATTTAGCCCACTTAGTTTTGGGATCAGTTTAGTAAGCTTGTCAGTTATGTCTTTATATCCTGACAAGGTATATTGGGTCCTCTCTATGAGGCTTATACATTAGAATCAATTTTAGCTCACGTGATTTAAGTAAGTTGATAGACTTTCCTACAGAATCAGATTCAATATATTTTTACATGACTGTGAGTTCAGTTTTTCTTATATTATTTTATAACTTTTCAAATGATCTATGCATACCATTATTTGGTCATTGTACTATAATAGAGCTTTGCACTAAGATTGCATTTACAGATTATTAGTGTTTTTAGCATGCTTAGTTTACTTTATATTTTGTATATCTCACACACTTAGTACATTCAAAGGATTGATCACATACTTTTTTTTGTGTTGTATTATTTTATGATATAGGTTTAGATTCTCTATCACAGCATTATGGTTACTACATTCTAGTACCACTTCACCATCAAATATTGGTGAGTCTTTATTATGTAAGGATGAGCTATTTTATTTAGTATTATTTTTGGTTTCAGTATTTAAGAGTTATCTATGGACTTATCCTAGTGGATCATTAGTAGTAGATATTTCAAATTTTTCCGTTTACTTCAGTAATGGTATTTTGTTCAGACTTGATTTTATTTCATATAACTTTTTTAAAATTAGTTTAGCTTTCACAAATTTAATTAGTTAATTAAGTTTAATTAGTGTTATGCCATGCATTAGAATAGCTTGGAGTTACTTGTCGCTCTAACATCATGTTACGTTCAGGGTATGGACTCAGTTCATGACATTTTTCTTTTCTTTTGTACAATACATATAGGTATTGAGCAAGTAGTAAAACATAGATTGCGACTTTCGGTGTTGGATATTCTAAAGATCAAAGTAGCAGCCGTAGGATTTTAGAGCTTACCTAAGTCTCTTTTTTTTATCTCATGTCTTTTAAATATTTGACATAAATTAGACTATTTCATTGTACTTGGTTTAGAGGCCTGTATTAGTGTATCATACCTAACATAGTATGTGATATTGTCCCTTTTTTTATGTCATCTGAGTATCCATTTTGTATGTCTTCTAGTCCCATTTTGATATGAGTCAAATTATGAAAACAAGACTTAAATAAGAAAGCAAGAGATATATGAAGAAGATATGTATATAAACACTAAGAATATATAGAATAAATAGGTACTATTGAATATATTAAATTCAAAAACCCCTAAGTCTAACAACAACAAATACCTAATCTCTATATGGACCAAAAGGGAATCGAAATGCCCTCAAAACCCTTATTTCTAAGATAGAATTTGACAAAAACTTTTTGATCACACTCTATATTATTTGGTTCTTAAATTATACAAAAAAAATTAAGGAAAATGAAAACTTAAAGTTTCTATTGATAGTCTATTACAAAGTCGTAAAAGTTACCTTGGATAAATATTGGAATTAGGCCCAAAACGTGGGGTTACTTGTGCTTGGCTAACCAATTTACAGTTAGTAAAGTGTGTGACTGAACACCACACAAGATGTTATGGCTTTCAAGTGTATTTAGCCCTCGATACATGTTGGCAAGATAAACAATAGCCAGTCAAAGTGGTGACTAACCACCACTTGAGTCATCACCCTTAAGAAGTAAGGGTCTTTTTTGGCCTTCATTTAGCCACTCTTGTGGTGGTTCTACAAGTATGTGGTTGACCATCACTCAATCTTTTTCCCGTAGAAAATCCATCATTCACTTTATAGAGGTCCTAAATCGATCCATATGACATGGAACTCTTTGGATGAGATCAAAACATGCTTCAACACCTTTATTTTCAGGAACATATCTTGCAATATTTATAGTTCCCTTGCTTTTATTCTAGTAAAAGGCCTCTTTAGGATGTATAATCATATCCATCTTGAAAATCATTTTACCTTAAGTTCATGGAATCATCATCCTCAAGCATGTCATGGAGTGAAAGATCGCACACATTGAATATGTTGGGCACTTGATAGTATGAAAGAGGGTCAACCTTGTATGCAATTCCATTTATCTTCTTAAGTACTTTCAAGGTTGCATCCCTTCAAGGAAAAAGCTTGGACCTTCCTTGAGTTGGGGATTGATCCTTCTACGGGTGTACCCAAGCCCAATCACCCTATTTGTGCACAAGTCCCTTTTGCTCTTTGGTCACCCTTTTTTTGCTACCTATGGACTCTATTTTTCAAGGCGTAGTCTCACCTTCTCATGTAGATTCCTTATTCCATCCACCCTCTTCTTTTCATCTATACTAATCACAATATAGCTAGAAAAAGTAGTGAGATATAAGGGGGTTAGAGTTCAAAAACTATAAACACATTTAAATAGGGTCATACCAATAGACGTATGAATCACTTGATTGTAAGCTAATTTTACTAAGAGTAGATATTCCTCCCTAGATTCCATTTTATCCTTAACCAAGGATTATAACATAAAACCTAAGTTCCTAGTCACAAACTGAGTTTGACCATTGGTTTGAGGGTGTCAAGATGTTTAGAAAAGTACACTAACAATGGTTTGAGGAATCATGTATAATTTGAAAATATGCTCAATAATACAAATATGATACATTAGAGGTATCACCACACTTTTTACATGGAATAAAGTGAACAATTTTTGAAAAATGATCAACCACCACAAGGACAATATCCCTTACCCTTCTTGTATTAGAAAACCTCAAAATAAAATTCATAGAAATATCAAGCCATAGATGTTGGGGTGTGAGAAGGGGGAATACAATCCTTGAGGAATAAGTCATAATATATTGATTTTATAATCTACACATTGACCGTATACTTGTGCAACATCATCACATATTTTTGGCCACTAAAATTATTCCTATAGGATCCCAAGGGTTATGTAATTTCCAAAGTGGCCCATCAAACCTCTATCATGTGCCTCTCTAGCAAATAATTCTCACTATAAGCTATAGGGCACACGAAATCTCTTTCTTTTGAAGAAAAAGCCATCCAACTTAGAATAGGGTATAGAACACCTATCCCTACTTTATCCTTCCCTGTAATACCCTGAGACTCTAACTAATAGTGAGACCATGACTCAAGCTCATGAGAAATAAATTATAGTGTTTTGGTTGTTTTCTAATCAATGGTGATGTGTATTAATACCTCAAAGATGTCCTAACGATTAGGTGAATCAAAACATCCCTTACCGATTGAATTCTTGAGAAGGATTTTGGCATAGCATACTTCAAATGAGCATATCTCTTGTTACCCTAAGAATTTTTCAGCTTATGACCCATCAACAGATAGATAATTTAATTAGTTTTCCAACAGTACCAATTTCACCCAAATCCGGTATTGGAGCATAGAGTTATGCGCATTTTATTCCAGCGTGTCATCTTAGAAATTTCGTGACTACATTTTGTGACGACTTGTCACGAGCCTGATGGATTGTCACAAAATGTTTTCATCATAAGAAGAAAGTAACAAAATCCAACATTTTGTGATGACATTTTTATGATGACTTGTCACAACTTTGACGGCTTGTCACGGATGCCGTCAGCTATTTTTTCAGCAATTAAGGATCATTTTTGCAAGGATATTTTGGTATTTTCCCATCATTTGGAGCCCTATATAAATATTAGAATCTCCATCCAAACCCTAATTTCTTCATTCTCTCATCCAATTTTCTTAAGAATATATATTAGGGTTTCAATCAAGAAAATTTAATCTTCTAAAAATCATCCAAATATCTTTAAGATTTCTTCAAGAATCAAGTTCCTCATATTGTGGGCTTCAAAAATCATTTGTTACAAGTGCGGATAGAGTCTTAAGCACTAGAATTCATCCAATTACAAAGATTAAGGTATGCAGGGTTTTGAACAAGAGCAATCCTTTCGTTCTTGTGCCCAAAGCTTTAATTTCTATCACGGATTTATATGATTTTGCAAGTGGGTTTATACCCAAATTACTTCATCATGAGATTATGAGAATATAAATTATTCAGGCTTTGTTATACCTGATTATTTTGCTATTCCCAAGTTATGGCCTAATATTTAATATTTTGAATTTCACATTCGTACCATGAGTTGATATTTTAAGTGCTTTCAAGATATATTTCAAGATTTAAGCTTCGCTATGACAAATTGGATTATTGAGTATATTAATTCATGAGATTGAGTTGTTACAATGAGTCTTGATATTTCTTCAAAGTTATTGATGTTGCCATGATTTAATAAATTGATACATTTTGATATTGAGAAAGATTGATTTGATTTGAGATGAGTTAGGAATCCACAAATTGATTATGATTTGATAAATGAGAAGAAGATTTGATTTGATCTTCATGATAGACCCTTGTGATATTTATGGTGGATTTCCTAACGTGTTCTGAGCTTATGTCTGGGAGTAGTATTTAGCACTAAGCGGGAAATATGGTATTTCCCTCGAAACTACGTGCCACCGTAGGATTGATATTCATAATTGTGGGCCAGAGGCCGAGTATGAGATTGTGATCACTAAATTTATGTTGTACTCCCTGGCAAGAGTACGACCCTCCCGACAATGTGGGGTTCTCTCCTTAGGAGGGCAAAACTATAAACTCCACGTAGCTCACATGGTTTATGTTGGTTATAAGAACCTCCTATGTCCATAAGAGTTGAGTTTATTGAATTACTGAGTCACTCTGAGTCTTGAGTTGAAGAGTTGAGTTTTTTATGATGATTTATGAGGTTTTTATTATATGATTTATTTACTATGAGATCATGAAAAGTATGTTTCAATCTAACTCAAGCCTTGTGAGCCATCATTGTACATATGCATATTTTCATGAAATTGATGATGATATTTACATTGTTGTATGCACCCCCACATACTTAGTATATTCCAAAGTACTGACCCACATATTTTCCTATGGGCTATATTTTCTCGTAATGTAGGTTCAGGTACTCAGCCACAACTGTATTAGCAATATTCAAGTGCCTCAACTACGTTTCCTCAGTGGTGAGTCCTCATAGTTCGAGGCCCGTGTCTATATATTTGGTGATATCGTTCTGTTGTTATGGCTTTCAGTACTATCTGAGTCCCGTTGGGGTTTTGTCCCAATGGCTCCTTGATTTTGATGTATAGAGACTTTATCAGACTAGAGGGTGGGTATGTACTGACATTTTATATATTTTAGTTATGCTGTCTAGTATTTTCCATTATTTCTCTTGAACCCAATATGGTATATCTCTTTGTTGTGCATAACTATTGTCAAATTGAATTCCTTGAGGTAGTGTCTAGCTCCGAGGGTTAGCTTGGGGCTATGTGTAGCCTAAGAATTGTGTGGCATCTCAGGATGAAATTTTGGGGCATTCCAAGCTTGGTATCAGAGCCTAAGTTTAATGAGTCCTAGGGAGTCTGAAAAGCTGCGTTACGTAGAGTCTTGATCATCAGTGTGTAGCATGCCACATCTATGTGCAAGAGGCTACGGAACATTTTAGGAAAAGTTATTTCTTTATTTCTAAAGTATATCGTGCCTACAACTGCCTCTTTATCTATGATTAACTTGTGCTCTCTTATAACAGAAAATGCCTCCTCGTCGAGCTCGTAAAAACAATGAGCAACCTCCACCCATTGATCCCTTGAAGAAGCATGTATCTTATGCAAAATTTTGGGTAGTTTTTCAGGTGGTAGCCCAGGCCGCTACCGCCAATGGTCAAGCTAACACCCAGGCTACTGTTCTGCCTCTGCAAGAGAATAATTCTGCTGCTGCTCGAGTTCATGACTTTATTTGAATGAATCTGCCTAAGTTCTATAGGTCGAAGGTACGTGAAGACCCACAGATGTACTTGGATAAAGTGAGAAAGATCACCCAGATTATGAACTGACCGAGGAGGAAAGTGTTGAATTGGCTGCCTATCAAATAACAGATATTGCATATGAATGAGTGGAGATGTGGGGGAAGATTAGGGGGGAAGATGTCGCTCCCATGACTTAGCAGTTATTCCAGGATGCGTTCTTGGATAAATTCTTTCCTCTGGAGACGAAGGAACCAAAGATAGAGGAATTCATGAATTTGAGACAAGGCTCCATGACTGTTAAGGAGTATTGTCTTAGATTCAATCAGTTATCCATATATGCTCCTAGTATGATGGCTGACTCCAAGACCATCATGAGTAAGTTCGTGTTTGGTGTGTTGAGTTATGTTGTGAAAGAGTATAGATCTGCTATGCTTAATAGGAAAATGGACCTTTCTCAGTTAATGATACATGCCTAACAGATTAAAGTTGATAAAGTGAAAGAAAGAGAGAGAGTAAGAGAGAATAAAAGAGCTAGATCAGAGTAGCAGGGATCCGGTCAGTCTAGATTCCATAGAGAGAACTGCCCTCTATTCCAAGGACATCCATTTATCAAAGGGGTTGCTTTGGTTGTGGCAAGTTGGGCCACCAACTTAGAGATTGTCCGTATGATAAACAGGGGAGTCGAGATGCTCAACCCCTGAGTGAGGCTACTAGTTCCCCCGCTCCCGTAGTGCGCCCAGTTCCTCCTCAGGGTGTCTCTTCTAGTACTGCTTGCGGTTTGAGCCAAAATTGCTTCTATGCGTACCACCTCACCAGGAGAAGGAGGACTTTCCAGATGTTGTCACTGGTATGCTCCTTGTCTTTCATTTTGATGTGTATGTATTGATGGACCTTGATTCGAGTTTCTCTTATGTGACACCTCTGGTTGCTATAAATTTTGAGATAGACCCTGAACGAATTCCTGAGCCTATTCTGGTTTCTATCTCAGTAAGAGAATCTGTTATTGCTAAGCGAGTGTATAAGAAGTGTCCTGTCACTGTCCTTCATCAGGTCATATGTGCTAATTTAATTGAGCTAGATATGGTTTATTTTAACGTCATTCTGGGTATATTGGCTTCACTAGTGTTATGCATCTACAGATTATCGTACTCGAGTGGTCAAGTTTTAATTTACTAACAAGCCCGTAATTGAGTGGTCTGGAAGTTCTGTAACTCCGTAGACCCATTTTATATCCTACCTCAAAGCTAGGAAGTTGATTTCCAAGGGTTGCATCTATCACCTAGTTTGAGTTAAAGACCTCAAGTCCGAGACTCTGACTATTCTGTTAGTTACCATTGTTAATGAGTTTCTCGATGTTTTTTGGGAAGATCTCCCAGGGGTCCCAACTGATAGAGAAATAGAATTTGGGATTGATCTCCTTCGCAGCACTCAGCCTATTTACATTCCTCTGTACCGTATGGCTACCACAGAACTTAAAGAGTTGAAAGAGAAACTCAAGGATCTCTTTGACAAAGGCTTTATCAGATTCAGTGTTTCCCTATAGGGTGCACCTATTCTATTCTTGCATAAAAAAGATGGTACATTATATATGTGCATTGACTACCATCATCTCAATAAGGTAACTATGAAGAACAAGTACCCTCTTCTTAGAATCGATGATTTATTTGATCAGCTACAGGGTGCTAGTTATTTCTCAAAGATAGACCTTAGATCTGACTATCATCAGCTTAAAGTGAGAGAGTATGATATTCCAAAGATAGTCTTCCAAACTCATTTGGTCACTTTGAGTTTCTTGTCATGTCCTTTAGGTTAACCAATGCTCCAGCAGCCTTCATTGACCTCATAAATCAAGTGTTCGAGCAATATCTTGATATGTTTGTCATTGTATTCATAGATGATATTCTTGTGTATTCCGAAAGAGAGGATGATTATGCCGACCATCTTAGAATTGTATTGTAAACTCTTAGAGATCATCAATTATTTGCTAAATTTAAAAAGTGTGAATTTTGGCTAAGGTCAGTTGCTTTTCTAGGTCACATTATTTCTGTCGAAGGCATTAGAGTCGATCCACAAAAGACAGAAGCTGTAAAGAATTAGTCTAGACATATCTCCCCATTTGACATTAGGAGTTTCCTGGTTACTAACGTTATTTTGTTGAGGACTTCTCGGTTGACCTAAAAGAAAGTTAAGTTCTAGTGGACAAATGCCTGTGAGAAGAGTTTTCAGTAGTTGAAGACTCGACTCACTTCAGCCCCAGTGTTAGCTTTACCCTATGGTAATGATGGTTTTGTGGTGTATTATGACACTTCTAGAGTTGGTTTGGGTTGTGTTTTGATGCAGAGGGGTAAAGTTATAGCTTATGCTTCTAGATAGTTGAAGCCTTCTGAGAAGAATTACCCAACCCATGATCTTGAATTAGCAGCTGTAGTTTTTGCTTTGAAAATCGGGAGATATTATCTATATGGTGTCCATGTTGATGTCTTTACGGACCATAAAAGCTTACAGTATGTGTTCACCCAGAAAAAGTTGAAGCTTAGGCAGAAACAGTGGTTGGAGCTGTTAAAAGATTATGATATGAGTGTGTTGTATACACCGGGCAAGGCCAATATTATGGTAGATGCTCTTAGCAGGTTGTCTATGGGTAGTGTAGCTCATGTAGAGAATGATAAGAAAGAATTAGCTCGTGATGTGCATTATTTGGCTAGGTTGGGTGTTAGATTGCTTGATTCCGTTGAACGGAGTATGGCAGTTCAGAGTAGTTTTGAGTTCTCTTTGGTCTCAGAAGTAAAGGAGAAGCAAGACAAGGATCCTAGTTTGGTCAAATTGAAGGAGTCAATTAAAGACTAAAAAGTAGAGGTTTTCTCCCAAGGGGGAGATGGTTTGTAGAGATTGCAAGGTAGATTGTGTGTTCTCGATGTCGATAATCTAAGGCAGAGATTATGGCTGAAGTGCATGGTGCGCAATATTCTATTCATCCTGGTAGTACCAAGATGTACCGTGATTTATGGGAAATCTGTTGGTGGAACGGTATGAAGAAAGACATAGCAGGATTTATGGAAAAGTGTTCTACTTGTCAACACGTTAAGGTATAGCACCAAAACCTCGGTGGTGTAATGCAAGAGTTTAGCATTCCTACTTGAAAGTAGGAAGACCGGTTGACTAAATCAGCTAATCTCTTGCCTGTGCATTTGTCTTATACAGTTGAGGATTACTCTAGATTGTATATTCGAGAATTCGTTAGACTTCATATGGAGTTTCTTTGCCTATTATCTATGATAGGGGTACTCAGTTTACTTCCTAGTTTTGGAGGGCTTTTCAGAAGGGTCTCGGTACCTAAGTTCATCTAAGTTCTTCTTTCCATCTGCAAACAGATGGTTAGGCTGAGCAGACCATTCAAACTTTAGAAGATATGTTGAGGGCATGTGCACTTGATTTTAAAGGTAGTTGGGATGAGCACTTGCCATTGATCGAAATTGCGTATAACAATAATTTCCATGCTAGTATTTAGATGGCCCCATTTGAAGCTTTGTATGGGAGAAGATGTAGATTGGATATAGGTTGGTTTGAAGTAGGAGAAGCAACTGTGATTGGGCCTGATGCTGTATTCGAGGCTATGGAAAAAGTTGAGTTGATTCGAGAAAGATTGAAGACCGCTCAAAGTCGCCAGAAGTCGTACGCGGTTGTGAGAAGAAAAGATCTTAAGTTTAATGTAAATGATTTGGGGTACTTGAAGGTTTCACCCATGAAAGAGGTGAAAAGATTTAGGAAGAAGGGAAAGCTTAGTCCCCGTTATGTTGGTCCGTACAGGATTCTGAGCTGTATTGGGAAAGAAGTATATGAGGTGGATTTACACGCGGAGTTGTCTAGCATTCATCTGGTATTTCATGTTTCTATGCTTAAGAAGTGTATTGGTTATTCTATCATGGTTGATCGTTCCGAAAGCTTGGATATTCAGGATATCCTTTCATTTGAGGAGTTTCCAATTAAGATGTTGGATTTTCAAATCCGTAGGCTAAAGAACAAACAAGTTCCTTTGGTTAAAGTGTTTTGGAAAAATCAATCTGTTGAGAGTGCTACTTGGGAAGCCGAAGCTGATATGGGAGCCAAGTACCCTCACATCTTTTATGTGAGTTCGGATCGAGCAGAAGGTACCATTCTTTCTTATTTACGCCCCTTTCTTATTAAATATTTAGCTGTGTGTCTACTTCCATCACGAATTCATGTATCCGAAGGTATAGAGTGAAGTAATACCTTTTAGTGAGTCATTCCAACTATACGTCCTCATTTTCTCTTGTTCTTGGCCTATTTGGAAACAATCGAGGACAAATATTTCCAAAGCAGGAGAATTGTAATACCCCGAGACTCTAACCAATAGTGTGACCATGACTCAAGCTCATGAGAAATAAATTATAGTGCTTTTGTTGTTTTCTGATAAAGGGTTATGTGTATTAATGCCTCAAAAATGTCCTAGCGATTAGGTGAATCAAAACATCCCTTACCGATTGAATTCTTGAGAAGGATTTTAGCATAGCCAACTTCAAACAATCATATCTATTGTGACACTAAGAATTTTTGAGATCATGACCCACCAACAGATAGATAATTGAATTAGATTTCCAACGGTACAAATTTCACCCAAATCTGATATCGGAGCAAAGAGTTATGCCCATTTTACTCCAGTGTGTCAGCCTAGAAATTTCGTGACGACTTGTCACAAGCCTGACGGCTTGTCACAAAATGTCGTCACCATAAGCAGAAAGTCACAAAATCCAACATTTTGTGATGACTTGTCACAAGTTTGACGGCTTGTCACGAATGTCGTCAGTTATTTTTTTAGCAATTAAGGGACGTTTTTACAAGGGTATTTTTGTCTTTTTCCATCTTTTTGAGTCCTATATAAATATGAGAATCCCCCATCAAAACCCTAATTTCTTCATTCTCTCATCAAATTTTCTTAAGAATATATATTAGGGTTTCAATCAAGAAAATTTAGTCTTCCAAAAATCATCCATTAATCTTCAAGATTTCTTCAAGAATCAAGTTCTTCATAATGTGGGCTTCAAGAATCATTTGTTACAAGTGCAGATAGAGTCTCAAGCACCAGAATTCATCCAATTTCAAAGATTAAGGTATGTGGGTTTTTGAACAAGAGCAATCCTTTCGTTCTTGTGCCCAAAGCTTTAATTTCTATCATGGATTTATATAATTTCGCAAGTGGGTTTATACCCAAATTACTTCATCATGAGATTATGAGAATATAAATTGTTCAAGCTTTGTTATGCAAGATTATTTTACTATTCTCAAGTTATGTCTTGATATTTAATATTGTGAATTTCATATTTCTACCATGAGTTGATATTTCAAGTGCTTTCAAGATATGTTTTAAGCTTTAAGCTTCGTTATGAAAAATTGGATTATTGAGTATATTAATTCATGAGATTGAGTTGTTACAATGAGTCTTGATATTTCTTCAAAGTTATTGATGTTGCTATGATTTAATGAATTGATACATTTTGATATTGAGAAATATTGATTTGATTTGAGTCGAGTTAGGAATCCACAAATTGATTATGATTTGATAAATGAGAAAGAGATTTGATTTGATCTTCATGATAGACCCTTGAGATATTTGTGGCGGATTTCCTAACGCGTTCTGAGCTTGTGTCTGGGAGTAGTATTTAGCACCGAGCAGGAAATATGATATTTCTCCCAAAACTACGTGCCACCGTAGGATTGATATTGATAATTGTGGGCTAGAGGCCGAGTATGAGATTGTGATCATTAAATTTAGGATGTACTTCCTGGAAAGAGTACGATGCTCCCGCCAATGTGGGGTTCTCTCCTTAGGAGGGCAAAACGTTGGACTCCATGTAGCTCACATGGTGTATGTCGGTTATAAGAACCTCCCATGTCCATAAGAGTTGAGTTTCTTGAATTACCGAGTCACGCCGAATCTTGAGTTGAAGAGTTGAGTTTTTTATGATGATTTATGAGGTTTTTGTCATATGATTTATTTACTATGAGATCATGAAAAGTATGTTTCAATCTAACTCAAGCCAAGTGAGCCATCCTTGTACATATGCATATTTTCATCAAATTGATGATGATATTTACATTGGTGCATGCACCCCTATATACTCAATACATTCCAAAGTGCTGACCCACATTTTCCTATGGGCTATATTTTCTCATAATGTAGGTTCAGGTACTCAGCCGCAGCTGCGTTAGCGATATTCGAGTACTTCAACAACGTTCCCTCAGTGGTGAGTCCTCAAGGTTTGAGGACCGTGTCTATATTTTTTGTGATATCATTCTGTTGTTATGACTTTCAGTACCGTCTCAATTAGTTGGGGGTTTATCCAATGGCTCCTTGATTTTGATTTATAGAGGCTTTGTCAGACTAGAGGTTGGGTATGTACAGACATTCCATATATTTTGGTTGTACAGTCTAGTATTCTCCAGTATTTCTCTTGAACCCAATGTGGTATATCTCTTCATTGTGCATGACTATTGTTGAATTGAATTCCTTGAGGTAGTGTATGGCTCTGAGGGTTAGCTTGGGGCTACGTGTAGACCTAAGCACCGTGTGGCATCTCAGGATGAAATTTCAGGGTGTTATATTCCCTATCCCATTCTTCACAATCTATGTAGATTAGAGAAAATTTGGGGTCCTCAAGGTACATTTCTTTGAATCATTCAAAACCCATCAATTTAGAAGTCAATATGTTGGTATCAGAGCTATGTTCTTTAAAGTCAAACAAATGATATTTGTATGTTAGTTATGAGATATGTTAATTTAATCGTTAATTATAAGTCGAGTTATCTTGTTAACTATTTTGTTATTTGTTAATTATGAGAAGACCATTTAAAAATATACAGGCTTTTAGAGAAGTTCAAAGAATTCTAAATAGTAACTATTCAGAATATAAGAAACTAAATAAAACAAAAGAAGACCTCCATAGATTAGATTACCTAATTACTTTGATACCCAGTATTGAGGCAAAATTAATAATCCATTTAAAATTTAGAAGAATGAGGTATATACCACCTAATTACGATAAAATTAGATTTAGAGATCCACCAAAATATTACAAATACTGTACAAATGAATAATATAGACCAATCCCAAAAATATAAAGAACTAAAACAAATATTATCTGAGAAATAAAGAGAATTACAAATAAGAAAAGAAAGACTACAATATAACATAATTGTTGGAGTATGTCAAAAATCAATAAAAGCACAAAAAGATGAAATGTCATATTTAGAATCTCTAATAGACAATCTAGAATACATATATCAACATGATTTATATACCATTAAATAGATAAAATGAGTAAAGAAGAATTCATAATAGATGAAAAAACATATGAAAATCACGAAGGATTAAAAGTAAGAATAGTATTTTCTAATTTAAGAAGAAGATATAAGAAAATTGGTGAACATTTATATTTAATGTTAGAGAAAGAAGAATTAAAATTAGCAACTATGGTAACAATAACAAAAGAAAATAAAGAAATAGACAGAAAAAAAGAAAATAGAAAAAATAAAACAACAAACTACAGATGAAATACGAAAAATAAAAGAAATAAAAAATAATAGGATTGTTGAGTTAGAAAAAGAATTACAAATATTAAAAGACTTATATGAAAAAAGACAAAAAGAAAAGGAAAAAGATAAAGAACAAAGATTATTAGATGAAATAAACCAATTCAAAGAAAAATTAGAAATAAAAAATGAAGACTTAGAAACCAAAGGATTAGAAGTAAACACAATAGACACTAAAGAAACAAACGATTATGATTCAGAAAATAGTGAAACATATACAAAAATTTTAGAAAAAATAGAAAACCTAGAAATTATGGAAAAACAAGATGCAATTAATAAAAATATAGAAGAAACAAACACAGAAGTAAATACTTTTGATACAAAAGATGATGAAAATATAATACCTAGTACATTAGAGGTAGAGGTATGGACTGCGTACATCTTATCATCCCCAGACCTCACTATGTGCGAATACACTGGGTTTGTTGTTGTTGTTGTTGTACATTAGAAATAAGAAAACCTACATATTATTATAATGATAGGTTTAAAAGGTATAATCTAAAGGATGAATATAGCAAATGGACACCAAAATAAATAATTAATAAAATTTATAACTTCTTAGACTTAGACTGTATAATAGATGTAGATAAAACGATACAATTATGGATAGGATATATAAAAAAATAATTATTAAACAATGGTATAAATGCAATAGATACACCAGAATATATAGAAAGAACACTAGTAGGAACAACAAAATTATGGTTTTTAAATTTAACTGAAGATATAAAAAGGTATTAAGGGTTGATTAAAAAACAGAAGGAACAACAGTAATTAAACTAACACCTATAGACATGTTGAAAAAATATGAAATAGCTACAAGAGATGAATTTAGCAGTATGGCAACAGATGAAGAAGAAGAACAAAACAAATAAAAAGATACAAATAGAAATTTAATGTTAAAAGTAGCAATATGTAATATGTGCTATATAGATGAATATACGTGTGCATTTAAAGAATACTACTAGAAGGGAACATACAACACAGAAGAAAGTAAAGAAGTAAGAAGATTATATTTTAGTAAATTACCTGAACCATTTAGTTCAAAAATAATTAAGAGTTGGGATGAAGCGAAAATAGTAGATACCTTAGGAGCAACAATAAAATTTCTACAACAATGGTATAGGAATATATGTGAAAAATACAGAGAAGAAACACAAATGGAAAAAACATTAATAATAAATTTAGTATATTGCAAGGATAAAATAGCACCCCAATTTGGATGTGAAGAAAAATATTATAAGAAAAGAAAAAGACATAAGAAATATAAAAAGTACAAAAGGTCACAATATAAGTATAAGAAACCAATAAAATGATATTATGTAAAAAATTATAAAAATAAAAGACCATATAGGAAAAAAAAATCTATAAAAAAATGTACATGTTATAATTGTGGAAAACTAGGACATTTAGCTAGAGATTGTAAAATGCCTAAAGACCCAAAAAAGAAATAAATATCAGAAATAAAGATAGAAAATGCAGAATATATGCAAATAAATTATATAGATTACGAATTAGAAAGTGAAGATAGTATATATGAAATTTCAAAAAATGAAACAGATAATGAAATAGATAGTGAATCAGATGAATCAAATGACTAAAGAAGATATAAAAATAATAACAAAGGAAGAATATTTAAATAAAGAAGGAACAAATCAGAAAATAATATTTGATAGTAATATATTTGATGAGATAAAAGGAAAAGAATTAGATTTAAGTGTAGAAAAAATATTTGAAATACCAACAACAAAAAACATATTTAGTAGACGAAAAGAAAAATACTACGTAGTAAGCCAAAAAGAACATGAAATAGACTGTAGATAAAGAACATGAAGCTAGTATACCACTAGTAACAAAACGAATAATTAATAAAGAAATAAACGTTATAAAAAGTAAGGAACCAATAAAATACGTACACCTTGGAGGAACGGAAATATTAATAAAAGCATGTTTTAGAGAAGGAATAGATACACCAATATAATTATACTTGGCATATGATAGAATTATAAAACCTATAGAGAAAAGTATAATAACTGCTATAAGAGGAAAACTAATATACCAAAAATTTAAATTTATAATAAGTGCAAATTATTCAGTTGCAACAACAGATAAAAACATAGATAAGTCATTAGTGCTATATTGGAAAATATCAGGAATAGAACTAACCCCAGAAAGTAAAATATTTACAGCAGGATGTAAAAATCTATATGTATTAACAATAAAATATAAAATAACTGGAAAAAATAAAATTAATAAAATACAAATAGAAAGTCCTTTTGAATAATTTGTAAAAACAATTGATAACAATGATTATAGTTACAAAGACATAGATATAGAAGAAAATTTAGAATAATAAATGATAGAATAAGCATAACAAAAAAAATAGCTTTTGAAAAAACAAAATCATCAGGATCATCAAAAAGAACAAATTATGAAATAACTTCAATAGTTAATTTAACTCAATATTATATAACGGGAAAAATAAATGAAAAAGAATATTTAATACTCCTAAATACAGGACAAAAAAAACCATTTAGCAAAATACCTAGTGAAAAACGAAGAAATAAAATCTAATAGTAATATATGCCCAGATCTACCAAGAAGTTTAATAACTATTAAAGATACAACTGAAAAAGAAATAATAATAGGAGTTAGAAAAATAAAAATAGAATTTCAAATAAAGGAAGACATGCAAAAAACAGACATATTATTAGGGATAAAATGGTTAGAACAAATAAAACCCTACAATATAGAACACACACAATTAACCATAACCTACAATAAGGAAAAATTATTAATAAAGAGAGCTTTAACATGAAAATATATGTACTTATGAAAATAATAGTAGAAGGATATTATAATAGATATTATACACCTATGATAGATACAGGAGAAGAAGCCAACGTATGTAGATATAATTGCTTACCAGAAGACTAATGGGAAAAGCTAAAAACACCAATATTAGTCAAAAAATTTAATAATAAAGTTAGCTTAATTACCTATAAAGCTAGAAATACAAAAATACAAGTATGGGATAAGATATTAACAATAGAAGAGATCTATAATTATGAACTAACATCAAAAGATACGCTTTTAGGAATGTCATTTTTAGATAAACTATACCCACATATAATAACTAAAACATACTGGTGGTTTACAACACCATGTAAACAAAGGATAAGAGCAAAAAGAGTTATTAATAAAATAAGAAAGAAAGCTGATTGGATAAAAGGAAGTGAAAAAATCACACAAAAATTATAAAATATAAAAAGTACTGAAGAAACAATAGAACTAGTTATATTTTCAATAAATAAAGAAGAAATAACTATATTTTCAATAGATAAGATAGAAATAATAAAGAAAAAATTAAGACAACTATACAGTGAAAATCCATTAAAGGATGGGGAAAATATAAGACTATTGTAAGAATTGAGCTACTAGATAAAAATAGTATAATAACCCAAAAACCATTAACATATAACTTTGATGATTTAAAAGAATTTAAAATGCATATAGATGAATTATTAGAAAAATAATATATACAAAAAAGTAATAGTAAACACACTAGCCCAACATTCACGGTAAATAAACACAATGAACCAAAAAGAGGAAAAGGTAGAATGGTTATTGATTATAGAAACCTAAATACAAAAACTATGACATATAATTATCTAATACCAAATAAGATATTAAAAATAAGAAAAATACAAGGATATAATTACTTTAGCAAATTTGACTGTAAATCAAGATTTTACCACCTAAAGTTAGACGAAGATTCTAAGAAACTGACTACTTTTACAGTGCCACAAGGATTTTATGAATGGAATGTGTTAGCATTTGGATATATAAATGCACCAGGTAGATACCAATACTTTATGGATAGTTATTTCAAACAATTACCTAATTATATAGTATACATAGATGATATACTACTATATATAAAAACTAAAGAGGGACATTTAAAATTATTAGAACAATTTTTAGGTATAATAAAAAATTCAGGGATAAGTCTAAGTGAAAAGAAAGAAGAAATAATGAAAAACCAGATAGAATTCTTAGGAATACAAATACATAAAAGTGGAGTAAAAATGCAACAACATAAAGTACAAAAAATAATAAATTCCAAAGAAGAATTATATACAAAAAAGAAATTACAATAATTTTTAGGATTAGTAAACCAAGTAAGAGAATATATACAAAAATTAGCAGAAAACCTAAATCCATAACATAAAAAATTAAGAAAGGATGTAGAATATAATTATAACAAAAAAGATAAAAACAAGTATAGAAAATAAAAATACTTTGTAAAGAGTTACCAACATTACAATTTCCAGACGGAAATAAAAAATTTAGATATATAGTAGAAGCAGATGCAAGTGAATATAGTTATGGAGGAGTACTTAAATATAGATATGAAGAAGAAAAATTAGAACATCATTGTAGATACTACTCAGGAACGTTTAATGATACAGAAAAAAATGAGAAAAAATAAGTAGAAAATAATTATGCTCATTATATAAATGTTTATTAGCATTTGAGCCATATATTGTATATAACAAGTTTATTGTATGAACAGATAATAAACAGGTACGATGGTGGTTAACAAAAAAAATACAAAATTTAGTTACAACGAAGGAAATTTAGAGATTAGTATTGAATATATTAAATTTTACATTTACAATTGAAGTAATTAAGTCTAACAAGAATGATATTGTAGATTACATATCAAGACAAAGCTACCCAAACTGATATTACAGAAGATGATACTCTAGAAGAAATACTCAAAACCCTAACTACGCTTTCAATAAAAGTGGATAGTATGGGAAATGAGATGGAAAAGCTTAAGATTAATGAAGTTAAAATAAAGTCTGAAGCTATGACTCAGATAACTCAGCAATGTGCAGAGAAATGTCAATCGGAAGACAGTAAAATTTCAGAGATAAAAGGAGACGTTGGGACACTCCAAAAGACCCATAACGTTTATCAATCTATTTCTGCAGGAACAAGCAAAGGAGTTAGAAGGAACCTAAATATGAACATGAACAAAATATCTGACAAGCCATTTATACCAAAAACACCAAAAGACCCTTTGTTTATGCCCCCACAAACTATTACATATTTAGATAGCCTAAACCAAGACAAGAAAGCTTATAACCACATAACCAGATCATATGTTGAAAACATCCACAAGATACAAACTTACTTAAACCTTAAACCCAGAGCTACAAGCATTTAAGAACCAAATCCAGATTATATAACCCCAAAACAAAAAGGATACAATAAGTTAATTGCATTACCAAAAACTAACCCAAATCTAGTTAAAACCTATTTCAGTTATGGACTACTCAATATTGTATATACCCAAGACGGAAGTGAATTATCTACTATACCAAAAAAATATAAAGCAATTACCACTTACAAAAAGATAACCAAGGGCAACCTATTTTTTTTAAAGTTCTATATGGCACCAGCAGAGATATTGTTTGATGAAATTAAACCAGTTATATAAGTTGTGAAGATAGGAATGACCCGAGATATGATCATACCCAAAGATATTGAACAACAAGTTGAAATACCCAAAATAGATATATCAGATTTTTATGCGAATAAAAGAATTATTGAAATATCTACAATTATCCAGGAATTAACAAATAACTTCCTAAATAGAAATCCAGTATGGACTTATTATTTAAGAGAACAGCTAATGATCTATTCAAATTCAAGAGAGTTAAGATAAGAAGATATGGAGGAAGTTCAGAGATGGATTATGACACTACTTAATCCAGAGAAACGACCAATTACCAGAGCAAATAAGGAAAAGTTTATTCTAGATGAATTATTGATCAGATACTGTAAATTAATAGGGCATAAATATCAAGACCATCTATGTTCGCGATGTAACGGAGATGATAACATTATTCCAGAAGTTCAACTAGAATAAAAGAAGTTAAAGACGCCAGCTGAAAGATAGACAAAATATAAAAAACAATGAAATAATGAAGAAGAAGAAGAAGAAGACAAAAAGACAAGATATTAAAGTTATGAAAATGACATATGAATTATTAGATAACTTTTCTTTACTTTGAATACGTAAATTATTATACAACATTTATTAGCTTTTTGACTTTTCTTTTGCAAAGTACCATTATTAATTTTGTCTGTTTTGTAGGATAGCTTTAGGACTTTTTGTAAAGTTAATTTAGTCTTTTCTACTTTTGTAAAGATGACAAATGTAAAGTAGGAACAATTTAGAATAGTATACACATTTTCTTCTTTTTAGGTTATAAATAGAAAAGGCATTTGCTAAGTTAAGGCATGATTTTCTACACGGAAATCAAGCCTTCTTGTATACAACAAAAATCCTCTCATATAATCAATAAAGATATTCAGTTTTACACTAATCTATGGATGAGCAAAGAACAAAATTATTAAAGCTACAAGAACAGGTATATTCATTTACTATTATGAATAACTAAATTCATAAATTCGTAAATATCATAAGTAAAAATAAACTCATGTTAGTTACTTTATAGTAGAATTATTCGAGGAATAATATGTTTCGAAGTTTATTAGCAAAGAGAAAAGGAGAAAAATTCCTAGAACTTTGCCATCCTAAAGGTGAAACCGGTAAGGCTAAGAAGCCATGATAGGGGAGTAACCAGAGTAGAGATGCTGTTTAGGGGAAAAGTATCCACATTACCATGCTAATAGTGATTGAAGAACATGTTATTTAAGAATAATCTAGTATATAGTGATCTAAGATGGTCATATTTTGTTATGTATATGATTGGAGGGAATATTTTGAAACATAGCATCATATAAAAAATGAATACTTACTTACCTGATGAAATGATAGATGAATTTAAGATACTTGTTTTATATATACTTAAGGATATAAAGATAGTAGATATAAAGAAAATTATATGGGAAAAATATTTGATATTGAAGATGAAGAATTAGAAAATTGGATAAAAGATGAATTAGGAAAAATACACTTAAATGACGATAGCTACTATTCATACCTAGATAATTACTATGCAGACAGATATTATACAGATTAAAAAATATTAGAATATATTAGAAGAATTAGAGAAAGACAAAGTTGGCTATATGAAGAAAGTAACTACAGAAATTAGCCTAGTAGAGAAAGAAGAAAATTAGAAGAAAGATTACTTGGAATAAAGTTAACCTTAGAAAAAGAAGGTACAAATGATAGATTATATGGAAAATTATCTATACATGAACAACAAATGTTAACTGATCACATCAATAACATAGGATTACATATCAAATATAACACAATTAGAATAAATTATTACACATAAATTTATAAAATTACAACTACTATAGGATAAAATGATAGACTATGAATACTTAAGAGCTTGGAGAGTAGATATGGAAGGAACAAAATTGTTAGAAATAGTCATGGAAAAGAATTTAATATTAACTAACCTTGCAAATTACATGAGTTATCCGCGCTATCCACACCCCCTACATGGTAGCCACTCCTAAGGTATATATTTTAGAAATCACACAAGAACTATACAATTAATCAAGCATATCATCCAAATAGGGAATATGGTGGTGATACTTTATCATTATCTTGTTGATTGCTCAAAAATTAATATACAAGTTCTAAGTCCCATATTTCATTGTCACCAATAATATTGGGACTACACATGGGCTCATGTTTCCCTTGATGTATCCTTTATTGAGAAGCTTCTAAACTTTTCTTTGGAGTTTCTTTTTGTCTTTTGGATTCCTTTGATAGGTCTATTTTTTTTATTTTGGGAACATTATATAAAGTCAATTTGGTGTTCAATTTGCCAAAGTTGTGGCATTCCCTTTGGAAGCTCTTTTGGAAATACATAATCATAGTCCTGCAAAACAAAGGAGATAAAATGGGGAATAAGAGAAGCAGAGTGGTTAACATAAAAAATATGGTCTAGGAAGAGCATGGGTGTTTTATCATCATGTTTCTTAAAGGGATCATTGTTCCTATACATCATCATTATTGGAAACTTCCCTTTCAATTATATTCACCCCCCCCCCAATTATTCTTTTTTTCACGCGATTCCGCCTCTCGTTCCTTCTTACCTTTCTCCCTCAGTTTTCTTATTTTTTGATGCACCTTATTCATATGTAAGGGTGAAAATGGATGATGTGTGAACTTTCAACAATTTAACTCAAATAAATACCAATTGTTTCTTTTATCATGTTTGGTTAAACAATTAAATTCCCATGCACTTCTAAAAAAATATAACAAACTTGTATGGGAATCACATTATAAAGCACCTCATCTTGATAATTCCAACCTTTAATCGAATGACAATTTTCCTAGTAACTTTCAATATGCTACACTCATTTAGCCATTGGAGCTTTTACTATGTTGCATTCTTGGTTGTAGGTAACTTCAAGAATTCAACCGTGATGTTACTAGATGCATTGACACAACTCCTATTATCAATGACCAATGATCACATATTCTCTTTGATAAGTCATTTAAAATGGAATACATTTTTCTTTTCACTTGAGTCATATAATTCTTTACTAACCATTAATCTTCATACCACAAAGTTTGGAACCTTAAAATCTCCATCATGAGGCCAAGTATCCTCATTTCTTTCCTCTACTTTCTCATCTTCCTCAAACCCCTCTCCTTCTTAGGCTTCATTTTCAATATTATCTTCTTGTCCCACCTCTTCTCCAAGGTAATACGTACTACTTTCTCAAATGATCACATTCTTTCAATTAAGATATTCATATGCCTTATATCCCCAACCTTGATATTTAAAACACTGACATAAACTTTAAGTTTAGGATTAACTTGTTACCTTTATTCCTTAGTGGGTACTTTGGAGTAGTCTTCTCTTTTGGGAATTCTATTATAGGAGTTGGTTGACAACTTTTTTCTTATTCCAACCTATTGATGTTGAGCGACTTCTTTGTTCTTACACTAAGGATTAGTGGATGAGTACCCTTTGGGTTTGGTAGATGTCCTCTCCTTGAGATCTCTCTCATCATCCAAGGTTGCTTGAAAGATGTCTTCTATGGTAGAAAACATATGGAAAGTCATTATTAAGGAGATCTCCTTATTCAATCAAACCATGAAATAAATGACGACACATTTCCAAATCTTATAACCTGAAACTTTAAGATTAATTATTGAAATTCATCATATTAAGTAAAGAAACTCTTGTTCCCTTGCCTTAGGTTATGCAGTTTGGAAAGTAACTCTTGTCTATATCAATCCAACACATTGATAACACTCAACTTAAATGTCAATTTAAGTTCAAGGCGGTTGTTGTGAATATGATTACCAACTTATAGTCGGGGTCAGATCCATGAGGAAAAAGATGAGTGGTGACTAAATAAGTTTGAAATTAAAGGTACTTACTAAATTCAAATATATTATACAAATATTTTGGGGGATGTTGAATGTTTCCAAAAGTGTAAGACAATTCTTGGGCTTCTAAAGGACTAATTTGAGACTAAGAATAATTACAGTTTAATCAATTAGGAACGGATCTTTGGGCTATGCTGTAATAGAGGTAACTAATGTGTGGGTACATGAAAATCAACTACAAATCTTAGATAAAGCATGCAAAGTGGTAGGCTAGGTCAAAGGTCCTTGAGGCTAATTTGTCAACAAAACCTCAAGGATATCACTCGTTGACTCTTTGGAGTACCTAACATATGTGTCAATTACACCCACCTATTACCTCAATTGGGCATCCCTATTTCTAGGAAGATGCCCAAGATGTATTAAACTTCCTAACCATCCTTATGTCTAAGATAGTTAAAATTAGCAAACTATATCCATCCATTTCCCCTACTACTTTGTATCCTATATCCCTATTATTAGGGAAATAAGGGTTCTAACATTTTACTCAAACCCCTCTTTCAAGGATGGTGTGAGATTTCAAGAGTTTGGGTTTTCACCCACAAACCTATTTTGGGTATTTGGGGCCGTCACCCTTAAATACCAACTAATTAAACAAAGTACTAGTGAAACCCAACAATATTAACTAAGAATTATAGCTAATAATCACACTATTCAAATTAACCCCAAGAGGAAGAGCTAGCAAATCATAAAGACAATAAGCAACAATAGACCAAGATTTCCATCAAACAAATTTATGAAAAATAAATATATTTCAAACCACACTTTAAGTTCCACAAATCATCATGGGGATTTACCAAATCTTCACTTATAAGTTACTCTAATGTAGTCTTAGCTCAAGATTAGTACAAGTTTAAACTCCAAGCTCTAAGAAGAATTACAAAACCCTCTAACAAAACTAACTTCTTGATGATAGATAGATGATATATGCCCCTATGATAAGGGTTTTTGAGCCCTAATTGAGAAATTGGGGATCGACTGTGTGCAGTTACATCTTTATCCCTGGGCATAATCTCGCATTTCTAAAATTGCAGCTACTATGATTGCAGTTTTTTAACCTTGTTTAATTGGCCTCGATCGCGACCTACTAACTGTGATCGTGTTAACTGAGGCTGATTCCTGATTCAGGTCCTTCAGGTGCACTTCTTTCCTTTTTTTTGATCCTTTTTAGCTCAAATCCACATCATTCTATCTCACAACCTCTATGCCTACAAAATGTGAAAATTAGTGCATTTAATCGCAAATATTTCTCATTTATTCATTCAAATCGTAGTAGTGTGCATGAATTTTGAGTGCGAATGAGTGGTAAATTCACCACTCATCAACAAACCCAACTTAAAGATTCGCTTGTCCTCAATCAACACTACCTCTTACTATGAGACAATGGACATGTATACCAAATTACATGACCCAATAATCACAATGACTTCAAGCTTAGTTACTACCACAAGTAGATCTTTAAAAATGGGCAAAGCTATTCTCACCACCTCCCTCAACATTAAATGCAACATTCAAAGGTGCAAAAGAATGCAAAAGGAACTATGCGGCAATCACTAATACTCTAGAAGTGACTCACCTTTGACCTCAACTAAAATATACTCTTTTAGCCTTACTTTTTGAGAGATGACAAAATCACGTACCTTAACTTGTTTACATGCCTCCTCAAGAGACAGAAAAATCTCATACATCAAGTTACCAAATACTCAACAAGGGATTTAAGTGAAAAACCCTCTCTCTCCCAAATACTCTCAATGCTAACAAGTATCATGCCATAGGCTTGCCCGTATTTTTCAATCTCTTCTACAATAAATACACTTGGTTGGAGATCTGGATGGGCTTTTTGAGTGTGTAATGTGGGTTCGGGAAAGGGTAGGATATCATTTAGGAATAATGTGGCTACACCCTCCTTCAACATCTACATCACACTATTGTATCCAAATTTTAATCATGGGCCACTTCTTTTATTTTTACTCTTTACACATGTGCCTACTTTTATATCCTTGATTCCCTTCTTTCCTTTTCATATTTTTTTTCTTGCACGCTTTGTCCTTTTATTTCGTTGTTGAATCCTTTATTTTTCTTATTCATTTGTTCACAATGCTTAAGCTCTTAAGCACTTAACTTACAACTTTGTGACCCAAAGTTACCTCTTCCGATTCTTTACCATCCCCAACTTGAGATTTTAACCTAAAGTTATATTTTTAAGTTCAAGGAGAATAAGGTTCAAACGAAGGATAAGAATTAAAAGGCTCATGGCTTGTGATGTGTTTTCCAAAGAAAGGTCCAAAGGCTCAAAGTGGGTAACTAGGGATCACATCTATGTAATGATAGGCTTTTTAGGCTAAAGTGGAATTCAAATGTCACAAAAATGGCATAGGATCATCTCACCTGCCAAGTACAATCAAAATTAGCCTTGAAAGACTAATGGTGACATTCTAGATGGTACAAATACACATTATATTTTCACAAATAAGCTCACCACACATGACATGCAAATTCTCCAAGGACGCTCAATTGCCCCTCCCACTAGAGACAAAAATGGAGTAACTACCAATTCTCATGAGTCACAAAAATATAAAAAGTATTGATACAAGGTCTCTCATGTCCGTGCCCTTGAAACTTGAAAAAACATTTGACAGAGAAAGATATTTTCTTTGTATTTGCACCACGCACAGTTTGCTAATTATGGTACCAACATAAGCATTCGTCTCACATTATGGCTTTCACACGGGCAAACCATATGGCTACTCAAAATTTTCCATAGGAATGAGCGTAATCCTAAATCAACATTTCATAAGTACTCAGACTTCCCCTATATTTATAGCTTTGATGATACGGGTGCTCAGACTTCCCCTACATCCCTAGCTCAAAACCCATCCATGATGATTTTCCTTTAAGAATGTTGTTACTCAATCTATTATAGGGAAATGGTCATCGAATATAATCATAATAGAGTTAAACAAAAACTAAAAACAAACTAGCAAATATTCCATGAAATGTGGGCACCGTCTGAGTGACCCAAAAATTATAACTCAAAAACAAAACAAAAATATCTAAGTCAACATAAAACATCCACAAAACATCCACAAATAAAAATATAAAACATCTAGGAATGTCTGACTATAACCAATAAAATGCACAAAATAGAATGCAGACATGAAAAATATGCCCCCAACTAACATCTTGCAGCGTCCTCACTGCATAAGTATGTAACCAATAAAAAGGGAAAAAGATGTGCTCCCTATGTCTGCATTATGAGTTGCTATGTCCCTAGGACTCTTCATCAATTCCATAATCCTTAGCACTGGACCACTCAGCTGGGGCCTCATCGTCACTCTCAAATCTCAGTGAAGGAAGCTGCTCCTTGGGTTTGAGCACCTTGAAGGTTCCCTTCACCCCTTTCCAAATCTTGGTGAAAAATTTTTCTCTCTTTTTCTCTCTCTTCACTATTTTCTCATGTGACTCCTTAAGATCCCTGTATGACTGTGCCAATTTTGAATAGGCTCTTTCTAATCTTGCAATGGTGGGAAACTTCTTCTTTTAGTCCTCTAGGTATAATTCATAAACCAACCAAGCTACATAAGAATGGCGAGAAGTGTAGGATTCCCTTGGTCCATGAGGCAATTCGGACACTAACTCCTTGATCACTCATATCTCCCCTGAGATCTCATGAAGGGGTTTGCTGAGAAAGGTCTACGAGTGTGTGTGTCCTCCTGGGTTAACTTGCCTATGTCGATCTTTCTTATTTTTCTTTGACCATGTGCACCCTCTTACTGATTTTTTAGTAGAAAGATGCGGGGGTTTGGTTGTACGCAAGTATCTGCTGGATACTTTTCTACTCCATCCCTTTGATAAAGTTCAGTAATAAGAGAAGGAAAGATAAGAAGCTTACCGCCTTGACTCTAGAAATGCCTCCATTATGAAATCACAATTTGGCCCATATTCAGACTAATACAAGATAAGATATAGGCCACCATCCGAGCTCTTATATCTATGACAATATTCATATATGTGCATGGGAAAACCTGACTACAGATGATATTCAAACAAATCCTGGCCTCTGTTATGAAGTCATTCATGGAGATTCCTCTTTTGGTGGAAGCCCATGGAACCTCTTTGCCACAGCATAGTATGCTAGCTATCTAGGACCCTGGCTCAAAACCCTTTGCCTGTAACTGAGCCATTTTTATATCTGGGAGCATAAATATGTCATTATGTACTCTGATCTGAAGTGTACCTCCTTTTACCTAATTTAATGTCACGACCCGAATCGAGGCCCTGGCCGTGACAAGTATTCTAAACCATAAGGCTCGAAACACCCCTATCTGTCTAGTAATGATGTACATAATTCATATGATAAAAGAAATGCGGAATATACACAATATAACAAAAACATGGTCAAGAAATCATATGCGAACAAGAATGGGGAAACAATATCCCACAATCTCAATCAACATCTCTAAAATCGTCTGTGAAATCTCTACTACATGAACTGAAACAAATATCTATCTGAATACTAGAACAAGGCCCCCAGTAGACCCAAAACTAATAAATGATAAATGAAATAGTAGACGTCAGGACTTCCAAAATATAGAAGGCTCACCACTTGATTCTGTGATCTGTCGGAAGAAATTTACTGGTTATCTGGACCCCTAGACTGTGCCTCTGAACCTGTGAGGGAAGGGTGTCAATACAAAAGTACTGGTACACAGAGAAGTCAAAACATAAGTATAATATTTTTACACAATATAGGTAAGAGCCATTATAAAGCAGTTTCATATCAAATCATTTGAAAACAAATGGGCATAATGTAATTGTTTTCAATAACAATGAAATGCAGCTGAGCTAAGTGGAATACCCTACATAATTTACACCAACTGTCAAACCTCGGTTGCCGCCGAGATTAGAGTATACGTGAGGGGAAGACACATAAGATCATACAGCATGGTGTCTCGACCCAATGGTAGTGCCCAAGATAACTTAGCCTGGGCTCCTACCTATAATCCCAATTTGGGAATGACATAAAGTCAAGTACTCAAGATCACTTAGCCAGGTACCAAATTCCCGTGTCGGCAAACACAGTTTCCAGCGGTGAGCCCTTACACTCAAACGCCTTCTTTGGGCATCCACCTATCTCATGTAAAATCAATGCATTCAAATTTTATCTAATTTAATCACATATCATATTCTGTAGGGTATCATCATACACGACTTATAAGTCATCAATATCACATCAACATATGCATAATCATGTAAAAGTCAAGATGTTTTCATCATTTACAAGTAGTGGACAATAATTATTTCAAATTCATGCTCTCTTTTGTAGGTTACAATATAATATGGGGTATCAAAACATTATCATGGGAATTTGAAAGTAATTTATGATTCATATTTATAAAACTTCCAAGGAAAATCTCAAATCACATATGCATGGTTTCAACCATTGAAGTATATAGGCAAACAATTCGCATGACCTAAAAAATGACTTAGAAATAATAATAAGAGCAAGTTATTAGTATTTTATTGAAAACCCCCATTTAAAAGCATGCATGTTAATAAAACTACACCCATGAGATTTTGGATAACCCCACGTACCTCGATTGCTATGAATATTAGGTGCTTCTTGAAACCTACGTTGAGAGGATTCTAAATATGCAATTAGTTTCTAAAACCCACGGTTGAATCTTGAGTTTCTTTGGTTTTTATTTTGAAACCCTAGAGAGAGTTCTTGAACAATTTTGATGAATGAAGGTATATTTTAGGGTCTTTGGGAACTGAATTTTGTGTTTAGGGCTAAGTAAGGGTGGAAAAGAACCATTTTGCCCCAGAAACGGAGTGTTTAAGTCACTTGAAACCTTTATATAGGTGCTGCCTATGCTATCGCCTATGTTTACATAGGCGCCGCCTATGCTATCGCCTGTGTTTATATAGGCGCCGCCAATGCTACAGCCTATGTTTACATAGGCGTTGCCTATGCTATCTCCTATGTTTACGTAGGTGCCGCCTATGCTATCTCCTATGTTTACATAGGTGCCGCCTACTACTTTGAAAGGACATAACTTCTTGCTCGGGTGCCAAATTTTAGAAAAATTGGTATCGTTGGAAAGATAACTTAAAGACCTATCATTTGACACATAGTAGGCTATCTAATTGGATATATACAGAGAGTCATGGTTGATGCAAATGACATAAATTACAACGTCCACTAAAACTTAATCGATCAAAATAGTTTCAACTCGTCCTTGAGTTGAAGGACCTCTATGGTCTAAATTTAAGCTTGAATGGATTCACATACTATGCAAATTATTAACATGCCATATTGGCATAGGATTTATGGCTTCGGGATTATCAATGCATCGGAATCATAGTCTATATTGTAGCCCAAAATGTGGGCGGTTACATTATCTCCCCCTTGGGATCATTCGTCCTTGAATAATGGGTAGGAACATATTGAAGCTTAGAGGTATGGAATAACGCGGACACGACATGTCATCTAATGAAGAATACACTGATCTGAAACATGACCAGATGGCTGGAACTACTGATGTTCTGAATTCTTATACCGGACATGCATATCTGATGTATGGAATACACTACCGAAGTTACTCATAAGATAAATTCTCATAATGAACATGCATACTTGATGCATGGATTTGTTACTGAGTTGTTCTCATGAACGCAGAACTGAATACACTGCTAAGGTGAACTTTTTCTATTGGACATACATTTATAATACATGCATATCTGACTGAACTGACATATGAACATATGACTGAATACGTAATGATAATCGGTGCGGATCTTGTACAAAGAATCTATGCATGCACCTGAATGGGGTATTTCCCCCTTGGGACCCTATGTCCCTCTATGAATGCTCAATTCACTAAGATACTCGGAAAACTGAGGCGGTGTGCAGGGTACCTACGAATTGAATTATAACTGAACATCTGAAATCTAAATTTAATGTATGATGCATGAACTGGGCTATACTCATAACTACTGGTATACTCTATCTTGGAATAGTAGCATGCCTGAGATTTCGAGTAGCATGAAGAAGTCCAAAGATAAGAAAACAAGTCATGTGAATCTGACTGCTAAACTGACTTATTGGCCATACAGACTGAATTATACTACACCCTCATACTTTTCTGGAGTATCTCTTCAGCACAATTCTCTAAAGAAATTCTAGAGGTAATAGGTAGCCATGAATCTTGGGTATGGATTACACAAGACATCCAACTGAGGAAATCACAACATTGACACTACTCTGCAGTCCAGAATATAGACATACAACTCCTAAATTAGGATAGAACTTTTTGACCTTTGGCAATACAACTTCTTACTTTCAGGCTTAGAGCACTTCCCAAATATCCCTTAACTATACTATTCCCTATAAATATCATATTCATTCAACTTAGCTTAAAATTTTCATATGAGCATTGACAAATCTTTCTACTAATGTCGAAAATAAGTTAATCCCTTCACCGTGATCAAGCCTAACTCTATGTCACAAAAAAATTACAACTTCCCAGACCACGCTATTATTCTAAACCATATGATGCCACCTTCTATATCTCCTTTAAAGATCACATCCTAAGTATAACATGCCTTACCACTTCAATGACTACTCTGAACTCTTAATATGAAGTCGCTAATGCATATTCTGACTTTCCACTACAATCCCAAAATTTCATTCAAGCCTAATTTATAACCACATGTTAACTCCAAGGCAACCACCCATAAATACATACTTCACATAGTTTCTAAACTATTGTCAACATAACTCCCATGCGCTACTCTAAGACATACGCACATAAACTTTTCCACTTACCATCTCATGTATCAAAAACTTGACCCCGAATATTACTTCATACTTATGGCCTTATCTAAACAACCATACTATGATCTTCCATCAATAAGAATATTGACATCATCACCACTATCATTGCATAGGAAGGGTCACTAAAAGGTTAAAACATGAGACCCTCAAGCGTGAAAAGATCTTTATAGGGGACTGAGCACACTATAAAGAGTGAGTAACTACGTCATGAGTTGCATGACCTCAACTAGAGTTCATAACATAAGGAATGTGATTCCGACTACTTGAATCAACTAGAACTTATTATCTTGGAACTGGAAGAGTACATGATTCTCTATCATATACCAGAATTATGAACTATGATCACGAAACTGAATCGTAAGGTATGAGTAAGCATCCGGATAACTAAAAAAAATACAGAGGTAGGAATGGGTTGATATCCACCCTCACTTTCTGATGTTCTAAATCATAGTGCATCACTACTAGAATCTGAGAGCCTTGGTCATTCGTTCTATCATCTCCCCCTCAGCTTCACATCATCATCTAGAGTTTGGGAGATCCTTTACCAGATTCTAACTGAACTACACTTACTGCACTCTAGGTCTGAAAAAAATGACAATGCATGCATATCATAGAACTTAACCCGAATGACTACCTTCTAGGATACACTCTATCTTTCAATAGCCACCAATAGTCATAGTATAATTCTTGAACACTTATTTCTATCGGTTCAACCTTCAGAACTCAAACTTAGATTCTAACTCTTAACATGGATATCACCAAGCCTTTGATGAACCATATCATTTTCGACACAGCCTACCACTATTACGAATCCAAATTTATATCCCTCTACTATGAGAATCAAGATCACATCAAAAGGTTCAACACTATCCATCAAGGCTTCTTAACTTGGCTATCTAGAACACCATATACCATCTAACTAGTGTTTCCAACTAGCAATTCAACGGTACCACTAGTCACACACAACATGTAATAGTCTTTGAGAAATCGCACAACTCCATATTGCCTTGGGCATATTTACCCACCAAACCTGCAACATTATACTTTATTACGAATCAACTTAAACTCAAGCCATTTTATACACCGTTCAAGCCTATTAGATCACATCCATTACCATATAACTAGTATCATTAACCAAGAAATCATCATATCCACCTTCATGGACATCAACTATTCAAACTTAATATCTAGTGCTATGCATGATTTACAACCCAACCTTACACAAAATTTTCACTTGAAAACTATAAATAAACATCACGAAACACTAGTGCACTAGAACTTCATAACCACAATAATCGATCATGACCTAACGGTTTTCTTATCATAATCCGTTAGCATGTACTATTTCAGTACCTCAAGCCTATTAATTTAATTCCATAAAATATGCATCATCAAACTCTTTCCACTATTTACCACCACACCATTTAAATTCAAGCCTATAGTTTAGTATCAATCATTTACCACCAATGAAGAATGCAACATAATATAAATATACTAATCCATCAAATTGGGACATTCTACCCAAATATCTCAAAAATCTACTACATACCTTCTCACAAGTAGCACTAGTTTACAACTACCAATGAAAAGAGGGTCAATGGGGTTAAAGCCTCATACTAGACATAGTTAGCCTTATCCTTATATTATAACCCGTACAATCGTATCTACTTATACTTCTTTCTCACATCACAATTACTTACCCAAGCATACATTTACACTACCTTCAAATTCCTCAAACAACCATGAGTCTATAATTATAACTTACTCGCTAATATAGCCATTTTCACATTCAAGCAATCAACAAATCACCCTGACTAACAACTCCTTCTCTACCTTCTACTAATAACATACAAGGATGAATCACTTTATTACCAACTCTATCTCATGCAAAAAGATTCAGCTATACATATATTCAACCAACACAAGAACAACACGTTGAACGACGAATTGCTAGTGAATCGAAATAGACCTCACACGGCTTCACTAAACTTTGATTTTCTTTTGAACAAGAAAATAGGATGAATGACAAGTCAATTATGCTAGTGAATCGAAAGAGCCCCACATGGCTTCACTAGACTTTTTAGTTTCATCAACACAATGATAAAATATTTTCAAGAGATTGAAAATTGTCACACAATATTCCATAATCTAGGAATACACATCTTACTTTGTATAGATAAAAATCTGAGTCAAATATTTCCCCCACAGATTATCATACAATCGACACACGCTACTAGCTACCAACAAGTCATGACACTGACAGTATAAGTTATACTACTATTTGGGTGGAAATACAATTTCAACACTTCTACTACACATCTTTTCCCTTAAGCATGACATCTGCAATATAAATTTTTGAAAAGGGCCGAATATACTCAATACAGAAGGCTGAAAAGCACGATTTTGTCAAGATCAAGGTTCACACTAGAACCCATGCACTCTAAAGAAATAACGGACTCTTCTCAAGTCCTTACATAATTTTTAGATCTTATATGATGCTATCCAAAGGGACAATACCATTTAGACTCTAAACTTCTGCACTTGAATCACCCCAGTAATGTGACGGGTCTGAGAACATCCAAGTAAGGAAAGAATATGGACGTCACCATAGCACAAATTAGAGTATGAAGGAGGAACATTCAAACTCTGTTGCACGAATTAGAACATGAAAAAAGATAGACATTCCTAAATGCCTTATAGCCTCCTACTTATAAGTGTGATGCGCTACACACCCATAAACAAGACTCTACCCGACACAATTTCACAGACACCCTAGGACCATGAACCGTACTTTGATACCAAGTTTGTCAAGACCTAAACTGGGGCCCTGGCTGTGACGAGTATTCTGAACCATAAGGCCTAAAACATCCCTATCTTTCTGGTAATCAGGCACATAATTTATAAGATAAAAGAAATGCAAAAGATACACAATATAACGGAAACATAGTCAAGAAATTATATGCAAACAATAATGGGGAAATAATGTCCCACAATCTCAATCAATATCTCTAAAATCATCTGCGAAATCTCTACTACATGAACTGAAGCAAATATCTAACTGAAAACTGGGACAAGGCCCCTTGTAGATCCAAAAATAATAAATAATAAATGAAATAGCAGACATCAGGCCTTCCGAAATATAGAAGGCTCACCACTTGATTCTGCGACCTATCAGAAGAAATTTACTGGTTATCTGGACTCCTAGACTGTGCTTCCAAACCTGAAATAGAAGGGGGTCAATACAAAAGTACTGGTACGTAGAGCAATCAAAATAGAAGTGTAATATTTTTACATAATATAGGTGAAAGCCGTTATAAAGCAGTTCATATCAAATTATTTGAAAAAACATGGGCATAATGTAATTGTTTTCAATAACAATGAAATGCAGCTGAGCTAGGTGGAATACCCTACATAATTTACACCAACTGTCAAACCCCGATTGCCGCTGAAATTAGAGTATACGTGAGGGGAAGACACACAAGATAACACATCATGGTGTCTCGACCCAATGGTAGTGTCCAAGATCACTTAGCCCGGGCACCTACCTATAATCCCAATTTGGGAATGACATAAAGTCAAGTACTCAAGATCACTTAGCCTGGTACCAAATTCCCGTGTCGGCAAACACGGTTTCCAGCAGTGAGCCCTTACACTCAAACGCCTTCTTCGGGCATCCACCTATCTTATGTAAAATAAATGCATTCAAATTTCATCTGATTCAATCACATATCATAATCTGTAGGGTATCGTCATACCCGACTTGTAAGTCATCAATATCACATCAACATATGCATAATCATGTAAAAATCAAGATGTTTTCATCATTTACAAGTAGTGGACAATAATTATTTTAAATTCATGCTCTCTTTTGTTGGTCATAATATAATATGGGGTATCGAAACATTATCATGGGAATTTGAAAGCAATTTATCATTCATATTTATCAAACTTTCATGGAAAATCTCAAATCACATATGCATGGTTTCAACCATTGAAGTATATAGGTAAACAATTCCCATGACCTAAAAAAATGACTTAAAAATCATAATAAGAGCAAGTTATCAGTATTTTATTGAAAAGCCCCATTTAAAAGCATACATGTTCATAAAACTACACCTATGAGATTTTTGGATAATCCTACATACCTCGATTTCTATGCAATTAGTTTCTAAAACCCACAGTTGAATCTTGAGTTGCTTGGGTTTTTATTCTAAAACCCTAGAGAGAGTTCTTGAATAATTTTGATGAAAGAAGGTGTATTTTGGGGTCTTTGGGGACTGAATTTTGTGCTTAAGGCTAAGTAAGGGTGGAAAAGGACCATTTTGCCCCAAAAATGGAGTGTTTAAGTCACTTGAAACCTTTACATAGGCACTGCCTATGCTATCGCCTATTTTTACATAGGCTCCACCTATGCTATCACCTATTTTTATATAGGCTCCGCCTATGCTATCGCCTATGTTTACATAGGCGCCACTTACTACTTTGAAAAGCCATAACTTCTTGCTCGGGTGCCGGATTTTAGAAAAATTGGTATCGTTGGAAAGCTAACTCAATAACCTATCATTTGCCACATAGTAGGCTCTCTAATTCAACATATACAGAGAGTTATGGTCAATGGAAGCTGACAAAAATTACAACATCCACTAAAACTTAATCGATCGAAATAGTTTCAACTAGTCCTTGAGTTAAAGGACCTCTATGGTCTAAATTCAAGTTTGAATAGATTCACATACTACGCAAATAATTAACATGCCATATTATCGTAGGATTTATGGCTTAGGGATTATCAACGCATCAGAATCATGGTCTATATTGTAGCCCGAAATGCGGGGCGTTATATTTTAGTTACTGGGTTTGAGAGGGAGACCACACTAAGATTAGCTTATAACTCTCGCACCCATTGATCATAGGCATAATAGGTGTCTGGGAAAAAGCATATTCATCTGGTAGTAGCAATCCTAGTATGAAATTCCAATAATTACTATGGCACCTTATCCATGCAAATACCCCTTTCTGGGAGTAGCATAGTCTTTGGGAGGTCACTGTAGTAGAGGTTGTGACATTCTAGAGCCATGAAGTGTATATGGTTATAATCTTCCATTTTATGGCTGAGTACCTATAATCAAGTACAAGGACCATCATTTGTATTTTCACACTAAAACCATGCTAGGTTAATCAGATAAACTCAGGGGGTGGTGTCATAGTGGGTTTTGAGGTTAAAAATGGTCATGCCGATTTTTTTGTCTAAGCTAGAAACGGCTATCATATATGGCGATCGGGGACCCTTCACCGTGAACATGGTATGTAAGACTGATTCAGACTAAATTTTTCACAACACAAAATACCTAATTCTAACCCAAATTTATGTTTCCAATGATCAGTTAATCATTATGTTCATTATGCTTAATTAATCATTCTAAACCTAATTCTAACACCTTGGATTGACCAAAAATTATCAAACCTTGGGTAAAACTTTGAGAGAAAATTTAAGGAGGGAGTGTGGGGGAAATGGAAGTCGGATGTTCATTTAAATAGACTTGACCGCGATCACGGTCCAAAATCTATGATTGTGGATATGCAACCATCACGATCGCGGAGGTACATAGCCTATAATTGCGGTATTTGAGGCAGAATTTGGGGTCTTCTGCACTCCCCTGCTCAGTCCACTATGTAAAAGTTTAACACTTCCTCTTCTCAAACTCATTCAAAACACTCTATAGTGTCACATATGCATGGATTAATCAATGACAAAATTTTAAATCTACACTACCAAGTTAAAAAGAAAAGATATGGGCCACCTTTATGGCGTGATGGGTTGCTTCCAATTGAGTGCCAAATTTTAATGTCTTGGCATGACAAACCCCTTTAACTATCATTTATGTATCCACTTATAAGATTTAAATCTCCGTATCAACTTTCACTCATTATGAATTGAGTGGCAGTAGGACAGAAGATTCAAATTTTCCAAGATAAATCTTGATATCAATGAGTAAGTGGCAATACGGCTTTTATCTCGCCACTTTGAAGACTCAAACCTTTTACCTAATTTCAAATCAAATATCTGATTCGCATCCTTAGGTAAAGGTGGGAACATTAATAGGCCACTAGTTGAACATCGGAGATTGATCTCCTTGGCCTTTGAGTGTGGGGCTTCTGTGTGCTCTTTTGGAGCATCAAATCTCAAAATGTATGGATGGTGCTCTTTCTCCCTAAAATCAATCATGTTCTTTGGTATATGGAATTTCATCACATTGACTAAGCACAATGTTGAAAAATGATTCGAATGAGGTCTATCCTTTATTTTAGGAATTGCATCCCTGTTAGCATTCTCACTATAAACTAGACTAGAGTCTTCATAAGAGATTTTCTTGGCTTCTTCTTTTAAATCTAGTACCATTTCTTTAATTTAAGCATCTTTAACCATATTAGGTTCGGTTGATTGAGAAATCACCAAGTATTTCCTGACGTCAAGCACATTTAGAAGAGTGGGTATACTCATGGTAGTTGAAATATCAACCTCCTCACCTATTTCTTATTCTTTTTCACTCTCCTTTCTAAATGACGTCATGGATTGGTGCAAGTCATGCATTTCCTCCACCAACATAGTTGTTCGTTCCAAGAGAATTTGATACATTGCTTGAACACCATTGTATTGGATATGTTGTTCTTCCTTTTTCACATCATGAAGCATATCAAACTCATAAGAAGAATGAGTTTTTTATTAGTATAAAGAGAGGAGGGGGCATTTGGGCAATTACTCCAATGTCCACCCTGACCACCACACAAAGAGCAATCATACTCCTAATAGGATCGAGATGGTACAAATATCTCTTTCTGGGGAGCATATCTACAGTCTCGCCAAAAGTGGGGTCTGTTGCAATATGGACATTAATTATCAAGATAATATTTCCAACCACCAAACTCATATTCATCCCAAGATGAAATAGTAACAAGAAAACAAAAACAAAAATCTACTTAACACAAGAAACAAAAGAAAATCATGAATAAATAGTTACAAGTCCGAGTCCAAGTAAGTAACCTGGAATTTCAAACTAACTCAATACAGCAAAATATTCCCCGACAACGATGCCATTTTCGATAGCACTCATCTTACATGTCAATTTAAGTGCAAGCCAGTTGCTGTCAATATAATTTCCCAACTTGGAGTCGAGGTCGAATCCACGAGGAATAATGTGAGTGGCGATTAAATGAGAGAAAAATTAAAGTTGCTAAATTTAAATATATTATACAAATATTTTAGGGGATTTTGAATGTTTTAATAAGTGTAAGAAAATTCTTGGGATTCTAAAGGACTAATTTGAGACTAAGAATTATTGAAGTGTAATCCATGAAAATCAACTACAAATCTTAGTTAAGGAATGAAAAGTGGTAGGCTAGGTCAAAGGTCCTTGAGGCTAGTTTGTCAAAATATCATCATGGATATCTCTCGTTGACTTTATAGATTAGCTAAAAAGTGTGTCAATTACACCCACATATTTCCTTAATTGGTTATCCCTATTTCTAGAAAAATGACCAAGATGTATTCAACTTTATAATCACCCTTATGTCTAAGATAGTGAAAATTAGCAAACTATATCCATCCATTGTCCACTACTACTTTGTTGCTCATATTCCTCTTTCGAGGACGCTATGGGTTCCAAAAGTGTACCCAAACCCCTCTTTCAAGGATTATGTGAGCTTTCATGAGTTTAGGGTTTTCATCTGCAAACCTATTTTGGGTATTACGATCCATCACCTTCAAATCCGAACTAATTAAACCAAGTAGTAGTGAAACCCAACTATATTAACTAAGAATAATAGATAATAATCACAATCCATACAGACTTACACCCTATTCAAACATAACCCCAAGAGGAAGAGCTAGCAAATCATAAAGACAATAAGAAACAATAGAATAAGATTTCCATCAAATAGATTCATGAAAAATAAAGAAATTTCAAACCACACTTTAAGTTCCACATAGCCTTAATGGGATTTACGAAATCTTCACTCAGGAATTACTCTACAAAAGTCTTAGCTCAATATTAGTACAAGTTTAAACTCCAAACTCCAAGAAGAATTACAAAAACCTATAACTAAACTAACTTTTTTATGAAGGATAGATGATAGATGCCTCCATGAATGAGGGTTTTTATCCCTTATAGAAAAATTGGGGGTCAACTGTGTGCATTTACATCTCTACCCCTGGAGATAATCCTACATTGTCGCAATCGCGGTCACTTAACCACGATTGAGGATTCCGCGACCTCAGTAATGTAACCTCAATCATGGTTCTTTGACCTAGTTTGACTAGCCGCGATCAGGGTCCACCGATCGCAATCACGGTAATAGAGGTTGATTCCTACTTCAGGTACTTAAGTTGCACTTCTTTCTTCCTTTTCAATCCTTTTTAACTCAAATCTATATCTTTCTATCTCATGACCTGTATGTCTACAAAATATGGAAACTAGTGCATCTAATCCAAAATACGCCTCACTTATTCATTCAAATCATAGTAGTGTGCATGAATGTTGAGTGTATATGAGTGTTAAATTCACCACTAATCATACATACATCTTTGTCATGAGACCTTTCAATCTATCCCATGGTGGTGCTTATCCCTCATTTTGAACTTATGAAACCTTTTGGTATACTTGTCATGACCCAAACTAGTTCCTAGTCATGATGGATATCTCAAGTTCACCAAGGAGTGGAGAACACCCATTAAACCCAGCCAACCAGAACATAATATATATAACAAGAGAATGTAACTAAAACATACAGATAAAACAGTTAATGCAGTTCTAAAGTAAGTTCTAAGATTCAACAACAATCATTCCCATACTTGTCCAAAAAAGCCTCTAATAAAATCAAATACCAAACTAGCTCTAGACATGCCCCCTACCATGGCCAAAAATGAAATCCAAAATATGAAAGAAAATTGATAGGATTTTTATACTCATAAAGGAATAAATGAAACATTTTCCCTTTTATGAGATGGAGGCTCACAACTTCAATGATGACCAATCGACAAGGCAGAATCCACCAAATGCTACACAAAGGTAAAAGAGGTATATTCAGACCCTACACTATGAAACAATATAGTGTCCTAGGATGATTGTGGAGTGAGTACTAGCATGTAACTCAGGATATAGGATAGTATAATGCCAATTTCAAAAAAAAAACTCAATTCTCGATGTACATGTTTATATACATGTATATATATATATGTGTAAGATATCAGGATAGGGAACAATATTTAGGATGAGTCTTAAAACTATTAACCTAGATTGTGTAGCTCTAACCATCCTAAGGGAACCCATGAGCTATATGGGTTCAGCTTCACCTGTTGAAAGGGTCCCAGTGCGTGTTAGACGCAAGAACCAGGAAAATCCAATGATGGGCCGAAGAATGCCTCTACCAAAGCAAATTCAAATTATGTATAAACTGTGAACTATGCAAATGATCATAAAGACCACCACAACGACAAATGTGGTTTATATTATTGGTTCCCCTAAGACCGCCACCTTTCACGGCGAGCTACATAACCCCATTTAAGATCAATGAAAATATTTACACATAACCCCTTTTATTTAAACAAGAAGTCTTCTATTATAGAATCATTAAATGGTATCATCATACCAATATGCTTGCAATCTTATAGAATTATTCTATTACAATTGTTCGTCAACCTGGGGGAATGCACGATCCCCATGTTAGAAGTTAAAAACCATATCATGACTACCAAGTCCTTATAAAAAATTTAAAATCAAACTATGGACACCAAGGCCTTTCCGAAACTATTTATGTTCCCTTAATCTTTAAGGCAATGTAATAGTTTAAAAGTGAGTTACAACATACATATTTCCATGTTCCAATCCAATTTATAGAGTGGATTGAGGTTAATACCAATTCCAAAAGAATTTTAACAATTTTGGGGGAATGCCATGACAACCTTTCCATTCACCATACCCATGCACAAATTTAGTTATAAAACCATAATATAAAGCATGAATAACAATTGTAAAACCATGGGAAAACAAATAAGTAATAATCATTCAAAACTCTCAACCCAATATTCAAAACCCATAATTTAAAATCACATAAACCATGATAAAACACTTGTTTTTTATATAAACAAAGCTAGAGAAGAGATACATGCTTGAAGCATAAAGATATTTGGAAGAGAAACCAATAATTGAAGCTTAGATGACCAACCTCTTTAAAACCCTAGCTTGCTCTAGATTAGGGAATTCAAGGAAGAAAAGAGTGTTTATGTTATGTTAAATGGTTGAAAATATGGCTAAGGGAATGTTTTATGTCGTGGAATAGTATTTTTTCTAAAATTTTTAGGGGCTGAGCAACACCCCCAGGTTTTTCACTTAACTACAAGAGTAATTGTACATAGAGGGAGGCATAAACATGACCTTAATTTGTTTAACAACATATAAAGAATGATACTAAACAATTTACAATATACAAATATGCTTAAACTAATATGACATCTTATGTATTCTTCCCAGTTCCTACCATACGCTAAGGTAGATCATGTAGCCTATTCACCTTCCTTCTTCTGAAGCTTGGCATGCCTAATTTATCTAGCTAAAAATATCCTGCTACAGCTGATGGTAGGTGACAACTAAGAAAGTATTATTGTGGCTATTCAAATTGGTGGCCCACTTTTTTTTTGATCAATTATAGAGCTTTTATTAATCAAAAGTGACATTACATAATCGGGTAGCAGCTGACCAACTACCACCTATGATATATCTATAAACTATGTTATTTTATTGAAGGTATAATTCAGGGGGTATTATAGAGACAAACTATCTAGGGTAATGATTCAATGATCTTAATGTGCTTTGCCATTTAGCTTTACTCCTCCCCTGAACGTGCATATAAAGTATAATGTTTTTATAGGTTCTTGCCATATTAGGTCTCTCCTTCTGAAACCTCAGTTTATTCATGTCTCTCCAGATGCAATACACATTTGTAGCAAATATGGAACAAGTTATTTTAGCCTGTCCAATCTTTCTCTTAGCTAATTTACAAATCTAGTCCGGTTTCTAATTCCAGGTCAGTATACTTTTGGTGAAACCTATCCATTTTACCAAGGTACTCCATAACAGCTTACTATAGGAGTATTCAAAGAAGAGGTGGCCAAATGCCTCTACAGTCTAATTACAGAAGGAATATTCTGGTATTACTTGAATCCCTATTCTCTAAAGTCAATCAATTATAGCTAACCTCTAATTCACTGCTAGCCATAGATTAAACTTGAACCTGGGATGGATATGTTTGTTCAAAGCAATGCTTTTCTAGGCTACTTTTGTATATTGTGGCTACAAACTTAGGTAAGTTTTTTTGATTACGAGTTTGCCCCCTTGTACTAGCTTGTCCAGTGCTTTCATCAGTGCTTCGTGGCTTTGCAAGTGTGGTTGTAGCAACTTTTTACTTTCAATGATCTTCCTCACACCCAAGCTATAGTTTGTAGTGCAGGTATATTGTTCAAAGCCCTCTGCTTGATATAATAGTAGTGCACCCATTTGATCCATAGTATATTATTTTTCATTGAATTGGTGGCTCACTTTTGATAGTGTATCTATTACAAAGTTAGCTTCTCTATATACATGTCTACAAATACATAGCTGAAGTTGTGCAATGATCATTAGTAAAGACTCCACAAGGGGTTATAGGTGCCAAGGTATTGTTAGTTGTTTCCTTATCTCTCTGACCAAAAGTTTAGGATCCACTTCTAGCACAACCTACTGTATACCATTTCTCAAACACCAAGATAAGCCCCATATAGAAGCTTCTACCTCTACTTGGTTATTAGTCCCCTATCCTAAAGGAGCAGAATATGCATAAATGAGATCACCATTATCATCTCTAATAACCCCTTGTACCAATCCTTTAAGAGCACTACCATCAGAGTTCAAATTTACTATTGGAGCTGGTGGATTAGTCCAATATACAGTGGTGACTTTTGTCCCTTGTCTACAATTCTCCATATAAGCTACCAGGTTGGACCATCTAGAAGGCCAGTGGATGTAAGGAAATGCATTATAAATAAGAAGAGAAATATCTTTGTATATCAGAAATTTAACTTTGGCTAATTGGGGTTTTATCACGATATTTAATATCATACCTATTCTTCCACAAGTTCCAGCAAATGATAATTGAAAGAGCCTGAAGCACAAGTTTATGAGCTCTATTGGATGCTCTTATTTTCCACTACTTTAGCTGAAGGTTATTGGTGGATGCAGGGACATAAGGAATTCCCATAGTTGATGAGAAATAATTCCATATATGATTCATAAAATGTCCCTCAACTAAGGTGTGAGGAATATTATCCCAACTAGAGTTAGGACAACAACCACAACTGGTAGGGGCTATACCAAAGTGACTAAGCCTTTCATTGGTAGGTAATTTCATTCTTAGATCTCTCCATGTAAGAAAGGAAAATTTCAATGGGATCAAGTTATGTTAGATATGACTATTTAGCAGTGTTATCTCTCGGTGCTCTCTAGTCAATTCCCAAACAGAATTCTCCACTCGGATTTAGAGTCCATATTGGGGAGTTAGGAATCCTCACCTGATACTGGATTGAAGTTCTGAGGATAGAATGCAAGACTTGAGGGGGAAGTATAGTATATAACTTTTAGATATTCCACTCACCATTAACTAGGAAGGTTGACACTTTAGCATTACTTGACCTTACACCATCAGGTATGTAATTATGTAGTTCTCCAAAACCAGACTAGTTGTCCCACTAAAAATGACAAGTACCTGACTTGATTCTCAATAAAATATGTTGTTTAGCTTCCTTTTTGTTCTTCATCATAGTTTTCCATACCAAGGATTGTCCAGTGGACCTTTTCCTAGCTATAACATGCACTTTCTTGCAGTACTTGGTTAGTAAAAATTTCCCCCAAAGAGTGATTCTATTTCTGAATATCCACCATTGTTTAAGTTGTAGATCCTTACATGTATTAGCAATGTTTCTTACACTAATACCATCTTATGCAACTGGGACATCTTTACAAGCCCAGTGACACTTCTTCTTGTTGTACTTCCAACTCTAGAAAAAATTAGAAAATAGACATATGAGTTATTTTATAATAGACTTTGGAGGTATGCAGGCATAAAGAATATGAATAGGAATAGACTACAGAACATGTTTAATCAGAACAATTCTACCACCATAATTAAGTAATTTAGAATCCCATCCTGCTATTCTGGATGCCACATTGCTAACCAGTCCTACATAGTGACTGATTCTTTGCCTTCCAATAAAAATGGGACAACCAAGGTATGTAATGGGGCTATGTTTTTTCTGAAATCTAGTTTTTTCTTTAATCCTTGAGACCGTGGAAGGAAAAACTTGATCTAGCAGCATAAAATGACTCTTGTTCTTATTGATCAGTTGGCCAAAACTTGTTTCAAAAGAAGCTAATGTCTTCATAATCAGCCTGAGAGTGTTTCTTCTACCAATAGTAAAGATGATGATATCATCTGGAAAGCTGAGATGGTTAATTTGGGGTCCTTTCTAATCCATGTGAAAATCATAATACTGAGGTTGGTGGTGTAAGTTGTTTAGATCTCTTAATAATACTTCAACCCCAAGAATGAACAGAGCAGGGGATAGGGGATCACCCTAAAACCCCTTGTAGAGTGGTAAAAACCATATCTATTACCATTCACCAAAACTGAGTACCAATTGTTTTACAAGGTTCTCAAATCATGTCAATAATGGGTTCACCAAAGCCAAATCTCCTTAACACAAGACAAGTATATGAACAAGACATATTGTCATATGCCTTGGCCATATCTAATTTAATAACAACATTTCCTCCTAAAACTGGTTTCTTAATGCCACTAATGACTCCTTAGCAAGCATAATATTTTTTGCAATATTCCTTCCTTTCACAAAACTAGATTGATTACTAGAAATAATGTTGGGAAGGATGGGAGCCAGTCTGAGGTAAATAAGTTTAGAGATGACTTTGTTGGCAAAGTTGCTCAAACTGATAGGTCTATATTCAAAAAGTTTATTGGGGAGTGGCACTTTAGGGAGGAGAATTAGACAGGTATGAGTAAAGTATTTTGATAAAGAATGACCATCAAAGAAGGCAATCACCACTTGGAAAATATCCATACCAGTAATATGCCAACAAGATTGAAAGAATTTACCATTCATACTATTAGGACCTACTTCTTAGTAAGTACTCATTGAAAAGACCATAACCTTTATTTCCTCCATAGTAGGGATGGCCTGGAGCATCTCATTCTGATCATCAAATATCAATTTAGGGATATTAGCTAACATTTCCTTAGGTACATAATCTGCTCCCTTGTAAAGATATCCTGGAAATGTTTAACTGCAGCTACAGCTATATCAGCATCCCCTTGGATACAAGCCCCCTCCTCATTCTTGACTTTATTAATGAATATTCTTCTTTATATACTCTGATAAAGGCATGGAAATAACTGGAGTTTGCATCACCATACTTGAACCAATGTAGTTGAGATTTCTGTCTTAAAATAGCATCCTCCACCATGAGGTGTCAGATATATTCAGCTTGTGTTTTGTGGAATTCTAGTCTGTTTTCATCAGTACCATTCAAGATCAAGTTTTCTTCAGTAACCTTGAAATTTTCTTCATAATTTTTTATGTTGGCATATATGTTACCAAAAAACTCCTTAGACCACTTACTCAGAGTAGAAGTTAGTCTTTTTAGTTTTTACTAAAATCTCCACATAGGTGTTCCATCATAGGGTTTTTGCCATCAAGTCTCCATAGTTATAAGGAATGTGGGATGCTCCACCAAACAATCCAAGAATTTGAAGTATTTAGTATTTGTTTCCACCCTTTCTTGCATTTCTAAAAGCAAAGGATAGTGATCAAAAAACACAGAAGAAAAGTGAGTAATGTTGGTCATTGCCATTTCTCTCAACCAAGCATCTGATACCATTGCTCTATTCAATATTTTCCATATTATAAAATGAATTCCTCTTATATTGGACCAAGTAAAATTATGACCATGGAAGCCCAGATCAGTCAAACCATAGGCTTCAATCACCCCCAAGAATTCAAAGCTCTTTCTCATATCATAAAGGATAACTCCCATCTTTTAACTAACTTCAGTAATCACATTGAAGTCTCCAATAGTGCACCAAGGTAAAGTTGTTACAGACGTTGTACCATCTTACTCCATAAAGGTCTTCTTAATGTATCTCTGCACTTGCATAAAAAAAAGTCATCAAATCAATTTGGTGCAGAGCAGAATGTGTAATTAAGAAAGTAATTTGTTGATCATCAATAGCAATAAGGTCACAAGAGATATTTAGGGGCCAAAAGATCTAGATTTTTTAATTAGAGTTTAATAGGGCATGCTCAATTTTAAGTTTCCTTTTGGCTACCTCAAGATGAATATAGCTGGAGAAAGGTTCTAGGATTGTAATTAAAGAGAGATGGGTGAATGTTTACGAGTTGTTGAAGTATTTCTAGATCACTTTGGGTAAATATACCCCTTCTATTCCAAACAAAATAACTCATCATTTGACTATATTATAGGAATGAGAGCTATAAAAAGTCTTGCTGTGTTCCCATTCAAGTTAGTTAGGGTATGTTTGGGCCCTTCCTTGACTTGATTAATGATTTCTTAGGAGATAACCCATGCTAGATAGAAAATTGATTCACTTCTTTTACAAACTCCTCTTGATGTCCAGGATCAAATACATCATTAACAATTTCTTCAATCTTCTCCAAATGACCCAAGTTGCACTCCTCTATACTATCCTCTGAGTGTATCACTCTATACTCATCATCAAGCTCCTGAAGAAACCTTTGGGGATCATAAAGCTCCTGAAGAAACCTTTGAGGATCCATCTCAATTGCAATATATTGATCGTGAACCTATTCAAAACTAGGGGAGGCCTCATGTAACATTGCAGAAGAATCACCACCAATTTCCATTCCCTTACAAGGAAATTGATCTTATAGTTGGTCAAGGAATACTATCTCAGCCTCTGATACCACTGTAGGAATCACACCCTCATCAAGCATTACAATGTCCTCATATCTATCCAGTTGATTCTCCTTATTAGGATCATGTAACAAGCTATTGTCATTGTCTTCAACTATTTCTAAGTCATCTTTCCTTCCATTGTCAGACTCCTCTAGTTGCTGTGGTATTGACTTGGAACCACTCTCATTATTTCTTGGACAAATCATTATGGCCTCAATATCTTGTTGAAGAGCTATAAATTCATTTGATGTGGATGGAGAAGACTTATCATGGTGACCCCCTGAATACTTATTTAGAGACCTTGGCTTGAACATCATTCTTTGGTTAGCCTTACCCCTCCGTTTTTGTTCTTCCACTCATTTATAGGTGCCTTTGCTTTATCTATATTTTGTAGTTGTATTATATCAGGTGGCTTCTGTATCTTTTGACCTGTTTAAGAGTCATCGACTTCTTTACTATCCCCTTGATGATCCTCCACTAGTTTTGGCCTGGTAGCCTCATTTTTGCTTTTGACAACACAAGATCTAGCAGCATGCCCTTGATGTTTGCAATAGGAACAATACTTAGGGACCCTTTCATATAGAATGGTTTTCCATCTCCCTTCACCATGTTCATCATAATCATATCCCAACCAAATATGTTGATGCCTTGTCTTAGTGTGGTTAATTTATAACTTAACCTTAGCCACACTACCCCTGGTTTTCTTATAAGTTGATAAATCTAGAAACAATACCTTGCTAATAAGGGATAAGAGAGGTGTCACTACCTCAATACAATAATAGTTCCAAGAAAGGTCAGGCAAACTAACCCATGTAGAGACTAATGGAGTTTCTTCTTTAGGGTTAAATATAGGAGTCCACAATTGAAGTCTCATCAACTATCCTTGGATTTACATCTTCCTTTTGGACTAAACACTTGAATGATCATATTCATTGTCTAGGTCAATGTACAGATGCCTGGAATTAAAGTGAGTAAGTTTGACCTTCCCTTTTAACTCCATCTGTAATATAAACTGTTGCCTAATTACCCCGATCTTGGGCATGATGTTTGTAAATTTCCTAATCAAGGTAAACCTACATCTCTATGCTAATTTCACTTTCAAATCCTCAAATCTAAACATAACCACAGGAAGACCTTATTTAGTTGTAATTCTTGGGGGCTCAATTTGAATAAGCTCAGCTTTCATGGCCTCTTGTGCTCTCAATTTCATAGCCAAAGAGTGTGTATCCCTCGGAATAGGGGGTTCATGTCCATAGCTTGGTTTGGACCTTACATTTATTAGGGCCCCGAGAGGTAAAGGACTTTTAGTCCCTAGCATAGACATCAAAATATCCACATCAGTCTCCTTATTGAGCACTAGGGGGCTCACCTTATCAGGTTTCTTGTTAGATGGGTGAGTAGTTGGAATAGAGGGCTTACCTTTGTCATTAGACATTGAGCAATTCAGTATTGGTTGTGATTGAATTGGAATTGTATGAAACTTTACTAGTGGTACTAAACTCGATTGATCTTTGACCAGATTGATCACTGATACAAATTGAATTGATTTCGGTATCACCTCTCCCATCTTTCCTTGCATTTCCAATTGAGCCTGGTTGATGATCGCCTGAGCCCATCATAACTAACCTTCTGAAATTTGAGTTGAGTAACCATCCAACTGGGGAGCAGGCTAAGAGATGTGTGATGTATTAGTGGGTAGAGTTTTTTTTGGAGACCGGGTGCATGCATTCTGTCCCTATGAGGAATTGTCCAGTGGTCGGAGGAGCTACACTGGCGGATGAGAAGCTATAGTGGCAACTGTAACTGGCGCAAAGTATCAAGTTGTAACTACGTAGAGAGAGAATTTTTAGTAGTAGGATAAGAGGAAGTACCACAATACCCTTAATGAAATGAGGTCGAAAATATAACTCCAAGTTGCTATGGGTCACGTAATGGCTCATGATCACCGATCACAAGTCATCACCACAACTCATAGCCCGAGACCCAAAATCTTAAACCTCACTGTTATGGTCAATAGTCCTACCCTATGACTCATGACCAAACATTACGACTCATGAGGTCTAAGACATGACCTGAACAAAAACTCTAAACATTCTTACTGTTTAGACCATGATTTGAGCCCTATGACGAGGAGTTATGACTTATCACCTGAGTCATTATCTGGGAAATAAGCAGAATTACTGAGAAAAATTTAGAGTTCAAAACCTGGGGTATTACATTATCCCCCTTCTCCCTAGGATCATTCATCCATAAATGAGGAATTAAAACACTTTTTCGCATGAATACAAGAGAGTAAGCAACCACAAAACTATTAAAAATACCTAAAAATAATAAGAATAAGAGAAATGCATACCTTAAGCATGATCACCCAACTCGAAGAACAAAAATAGGTACTTGGCCTTCATATCCTCTTCAGCATGCAGAGTGTCTTCTTCTATCTTTTGGTTTCTCCAAATCACCTTTACCGAGGCCATATCATTTGTCCTCAACCTATGAACTTGACTATCCAAAATCTCAATCGGGACTTCCTCATTAGACAAGGGATGTAAAATTCCAACAATCATAATAGGCACAATCACAAAAGGATCACCCACGCACTTCATCAACATCGACATACGGAAAACCAAATGAATAGAATCAAAACTTGCAGGGAACTCCAATTCATAAGAAATATTCCCTATTCTCCTCAAAATCTGATACAGTAACATATGTTGGGAATTAAGCTTCCCCTTCTTTCCAAGTTGCATCACTCTAGGAGAAACTTTAAAAAATATCCAATCACCTATATCAAACTCCAACTTCCTTCGCCTTACATACACATAAGACTTTTGGCATCTCTAAGATGTCTTAAGTCTCTTCCTAATCATCTTCACCTTCTCCATGGATTGATGAACAAAATTCGGACCAAACAAGCTTGTCTTACAAACCTCAAACCATCCAATAGGAGACCTACACCTTCTGCCATAAAGGGACTTAAAATGAGCCATTCTAATGCTAGAGTGGTAACTATAATTATATGCATAGTCAATAATAGGTAAGTGGTCCACCCAAATTCCCTTAAATTCAATTACACAAGCCCTTAGCTTATCCTCCAAGATCAGAATAGTCCATTCTGTCTGTCCATCAGTTAGAGGGTGGAAAGCAGTGCTAAGGTTCACCTAAGTCCCCAAGCCTTTTTTAGACGAACACCAAAAGTGAGAAGTGAATTATGTACGTCTATATAAAATAATGGGCACATGCTCTCCATACAATCTAACTATCTCATCAATGAATAAATTAGCATAACCCTTTCCAGTGTATGTAGTCCTCATAGGCAAGAATTAAGAATGCTTAGTCATCCTATCACAAAACCTAAATCAAATCATATTGAGTGGGAGATCATGAAAGACCCATAACAAAATCCATATTGATTATCTCCCACTTCAACATGGGCAACTCAATCTCAGGAAACATGCCATTAAGCCTCAAGTACTCAACCTTCACTTGCTGACTAACCATACACTTAGCCATGAAGTTAGCCATATCTCTTTTAATATTGTTCCACCATTAAAATTCATTCAAGTCATGATACATCTTCATCAAACCTGGATGAACAGTATACCTTGACTCATGAGCCTCGGCCAAAATTGTTTCCCACAACCCACAACATCAAGAACATATAACCTACCTTGGTACCTTAAGATACTGTCACCACCAATCTCAAAAGCCATAACCTTTTGCTGATCCACATTATCATTAATCTGCATAAGAATAAAATCCAAAGATTTTTTCTCTTTTACCTCTACACCAAGGAATGACTTGACCACTTATTGAACAATTACCTCTCTATCCTAAAAGTCTAAAAGACTAACTCCCAAGCTAGCCAATCGGTGAATACCCTTCTCCAATCCTCTTTTCCCCTCCTCCACATGGGATAAATTCCCCATAGATAACCTGCTAAGAGCATCAATAACCACATTAACTTGACATAGATGGTAGTGAAGACTCATATCATAATTCTTAAGCAATTCAAGCCATCGCCTCTGCCTGAGATTCAACTCCTTTTGAGTAAACATATATTGTAAGCTCTTATGATCAAAAAATATATATACATGAACCCCATACAAATAATGGTGCCATATTTTCAAAAAAAAGCATAGCTGCCAACTCCAAATCATGAGTTGGATAATTCCTTTCATGAACCTTAAGCTGTCTAGAAGCATAGACCACAACCTTAATATGTTGCCTCATGTTGTGTGAGCTGATGCTAACATATTTGAAGCTTTTAACTAAGAATAATTGTAAATTCTTAATCAAGTTTTTTTGTTTTTGATTGTTTTATCTTTGATTTTGTAGTAAAAGCTAAGATGCTAGAGAACCAACAAGGATGGAAGCAAAAGAGTTAAAATCTAAAGCAAAAAGAAGAGAAGTGGGGCTGACGACTTTCCTAATAAGTCGTCAGCCCTATGATAAGTTATTAGCTTATCATCATCCTTAGACAGAGAATGGACCTGAGTTGAGAGTTGTGACGATATTTTATGATAAGCCATCAAGGAGCTGATAGGTCATCAAAATTGGTGTCAGCCTAAGGTAGAACATGAGAGCTAAGTTAGATACGTGAAGAATTTCATAATAAGTCATCAAGGAGCTCATAGTTCATCAAAACCGTCATCATCCTAAGCCAGGGAATACCAAAAGCAAAGAAGAGCTAACGATATTTATGATAAGTCATCAGCCTCCTAATAGGGCGTCACGGATGGCGTCACCTGTCCGAGGAAATACTGAACTTTATTATTTTTTTCCATAATTAGGGTGAACTATTTAAAGCATTATTTAGGGTTTACTAAGGAGTTTCAAACTTCTTTTGGAGACACATATTTTGATATTTTCTTTCTCTAGTTTCTTGGCTTGAAAAAGAAATTACTTTAAAGAGATTTTAATCATTACTTTGGGATTTCCACTTTCATCTAATCTGAGAAACACTCGTTTCTATTAATCTTGTTGTAAGTTCATCTTTCAAATTATGAATTCAACTTGTTATATTGATTATTACATTATGAGTGGCTAAATTCCTTTAACCTGAATTACGGGATCTAAAGCTAAGTCTTGATAAGGTGCTAAGTGTTCAAGATTCTAAAGATGGTAGGAATCCTTGATAATTATGAGGTTTTAATTATCATCTATTTGATGCAAACGATTGATAACACCTGCTTTGATTTTCTTAAGAAAGAAATCAAATATAGTGGGAAGTAAATTATCAACAGGGACTTCGAAACACTAAACTTTCGTTTAATAATCAACGCTTTAACAAGGTTGATTAACCTAAGGTAAAGACTGGTTAATAAATATAAATTCCCTAAGTCCGAGTGGATTAGGAAATTAAAAGCTGAAGTAGGATGAAAGATATTTAGGCATAACTTTGATAAAGACAATTTGTTGTTCCTACCTATCGTGAGAATCTTGAATCACTATTAGCATCTATCAAGTACCAAAACCCATAGTGAACATAATTCTAGTTTTTTGTAAGGTCTTGAGTACAAACACTGAAACTAAAGTGACCAACAATTATTTGCTAATCTCCAAAACCCCTATTTTGTCTTTTCATGCCAGTTGTTTGAATTTAACTTGTAGCTTTAGTTTCAACTTATTTTAATTGCTACTCACATTATTCCCTGTGTATTCGAACCTGACTCCAAAGTTAGGTAAATATATTGATGACCACCACCTTGCACTAAATTGACGTGTAAGAAATGACACTGTTGTTGGGGAACAATTTGGCGTATTAAGTTGGTTTGGAATTTTAGTTTACTTGCTTGAATTCAAACTTGTAAATATTTATTTAGTTTATTTTTTTAGTTATTTTATTTTGTTTTATTTTTATTTTTATCACACCTTTCTTGAGATGTCAACCTAGATAGATGGTTTTTTGAGTGATGATGATTCTTGTGACGATTCTTGTTATTATTGTAGGGGACCATATTTTGTGGCTTGTATCCAGATTGACCTAGAAGTGCATGGACTGGACCTTCACAATATGATGTGGATACTGTCCTACTTACTATAACTTGATGTTTGGCTTGTGGTCAAAGTGACCATACTGAAGATATATGTGCTGTCATGATTCAAACTGACAGATTGATGAATGAATCTTTGAGAACAAAGAATAGCTGTAGGAAAAGCAAAAAGAGTTACCACTCCCACCATTTTTATGGTGGCTAAACAAATAAGAATATGAGGGGAACATTAGCCAATTTGAGGAGAAAACTCAAGAATCACCACCACTTGATTGTCATCTTGTTCTTGAGACTGACATTGAGAAGGTAAATAAAAATGAGTGTGTAGTAGATAGTGTAAATTTTGAAGTAGAATTAGTTGGGCCTCACTCGAAGCATTTTCCACATTATGTTTAGATGATATCTTATCGGTAGAATCATCTAAAATAGTGGAAGAGTGTGAAGATGAGGAACAAAAATCCTATATTCTTTATTTTACACTTGATAAGCAACATAAAAACACACCTTACGTTAAGGCCAAGTGGTTTACCACTCTCAACCCATTACTCGATTTCTTAATTTTTGTACCATCCCCTATGATCAAGGTAAGAAGATGGACTTTAAGTTGGGAGTGAAATTCATATCCTCAAGGTGGAGGAAAAAGCTGAGTTAGGTCGTGTTGTGACATTAAATTAGGTGCTGCTTGGGAGGCAACCCAAGGTATTTTGTTTTTTGTATTCGTATTATATGATTGACATCAAATCTTCGCACCCATGGTTCCACAAATATGTTTCTAACTCTCTTGTTTTTGTTTGATGCATTGGGGACATTGTCATGATTTTAAGTTTAGGGTGGGGCTACTTGTGGGTATTAATGTCCTCTTGGGGTTTTTGTTGTCGTGCCTCCTTTCCCCAGAGTCTTATTCCTACAAGAGCCGGAATATTTAGGCGTATTGTGATTTGTTGAAATATTTTGTAGTTAACTAGGAGAAATACAAGTACTTGAGGCATCTACAGCGGTTTTGTTATTTTGTGAACACCTCTCATGTGGTTTAATTCTTTAACTATGTGATTTGCATCTAATTGTGACCGTTTTTCATCTTTGTATGGTATTAGTTCAAGTAACATTATAACCATTGCTAAATAATTGCATGAACCGAATGGGTAGTAGCTTGTGATGTACCTTTATGCCATGTGTGTGTGAGATACTACCTAGTTCCCATTGTATTTTGAAATCTAGAACTTTCCTGGTTAGTCTTACCATAGTTGAAGGATAGGGGTTAGGAAAGTATCATAGGCCATTTTGATATTAGCTCACTTTTAGCCTAAATAACCTTCCCTGAGTGCGTAATATCCCTTGATCCCTGTTTTGAGCTTGATTAGCCTTTTTATTTTTATGACACCTGTCACCTTCCCATTTAGATCACAATGAACCTATTTTGGCCCTGGTCCTCCTTGGACACTATGCACCTTTTCTTAGGAAAATGGCCTAAGTTAAGGGTGGCTATTATAGGGGTGCGTGATACATAATGAGTATGAAGAAAGGTAGCATAAAAGAAAATAATAAAAAGATGGGTTTGGAGGAAAAGAGCAAGAAAAAGAAAAATTGTGAAAAAGAATAAGTGATTGTGGAAAAGATCGCACCCAGCCTAAATAAATGTGATCAATAACAGAGAAGAGTGGAAAAGGCTAATGAGTGAAACCCCAAAAAGCTAGTGTAGTATCAAGGAGTCTTAGTCACTTTAGATACCATCGAGTATCATACCATCCCCTAGCCTACATTGCACACCAAAGAGAATACCTATAGTGATCCCAACAGACCTGTCTGACATCTGGGTAATGAAAATAAGGGCAAGCCTATGGTATTCGGCATACATTGATTGGAACTTCATTCTAAGAGTAAGTGTCTTGTGATTTTCCCCATGGTTACATATGATATGTCTAATATGAGAAAAGGGGAATTTCTTTATAGTAAGGGCACACTGGTTACATCACTAGTTACTTACTTGTTTGGATAGTCTAAACTTGATGCATGCATGTTTGTATTGCAGAGTTGGTGCCATATCTTGATTCCTGTGTGTTGCATTGTTGTTCTTCAATAATTTACACAGTTTCTCTTGAATTGACTGACCTTGGAAATAATGAAGATGTTTAAGATGATATAGATGATTGACTACCAAATTTACTTTATATTCTCTTAGTTGTGTTTGAGTTGCTTGAGGACAAACAATTGTTTTAAGTTGAGGGTGTTGATGTGTGAGCTGATGCTAACACATTTGAGGTGTTTAACTAATAATAATTGCAAGGTATTAAGCAACTTTTATCATTTTTGATTTTTTTATCTTTGATTTTGCAGTAGAAGCTAAGATGCTAGAGAACTAGCAAGGACGGAAGCAAAAAAGTTAAAATCTGAAGCGAAAAGAAGAGAAGTATGGCTGATGACATTCTTGATAAGTCGTCAGCCCTGTGATAAGTTATCAACTTCATCGTCATCCTTAGACAGAGAATGGACTTGAGTTGAGAGTTGTGATGACATTTTATGATAAGTCGTTAAGGAGCTGATAGGTCATCAAAATTGGCGTCAGCCAAAGGCAGAACATGAGAGATGAGGTAGAGATGTGACAACATTCGTGATAAGTCATCAAGGAGCTGATAGGTCATCAAAACCATCATCAGCCTAAGGCAGTGACTACCAATTGCAGAGAAGAGCTAACGACATTTATGATAAGTCGTCAACCTACTGATAGGGTGTTATAGATGGCGTCACCTGTCCAAGGAATTGCTGAACTTTATTATTTTATTTCCATAATTAGGGTGAACTATTTAAAGCGTTGTTTAGGGTTTTCTAAGGAGTTTCGAACATCTTTTGGAGACACGTATTTTGATATTTTCTCCCTCTAGTTTCTTGGCTTGAAAAAGCAATTACTTTGAAGAGATTTTAATCATTACTTTGGGATTTTTACTTTGATCTAATTTGAGAAACACTCATTGCTATTCATCTTGCTGTAAGTTTATCTTTCAAATTATGAATTCAACTTGTTATATCGATTATTACATTATGAGTGGCTAAATCCCTTTAACATGAATTATGGGATCTAGGGTTAAGTCTTGATAATGTGCTGAGTGTTCAAGATTCTAAAGGTGGTAGGACTCCTTGATAATTCTGACATTTTAATTATCATCTATTGGTTGCCAACGATAGATAACACCTGTTTTGATTTGCTTGATAAAGAAATCAAATATAGTGGGAAGTGAATTAGCAACAGGGACTTGGCAACACTAAACTTCCATTTAATAATCAATGCTATAACAAGGTTGATTAACCTGAGGTGAAGTCTGGTGAATAAATATAAATTCCCTAAGTCCGAGAGGATTAGGAAATTAAAAGCTTAACTAGGTCGAGAGACATTTAGGCATAACTTCGATAAAAAAAACTGTTGTTCCTACCTATCGTGAGAATCTTGAATCACTATTAGCATCTATCAAGTACCAAAACCCATAGTGAACATAATTCTGGTTTTCCATAAACTCTTGATTACAAACACTGAAGCTAAAGTGACCAACAGTTATTTGCTAATCTTCAAAACCCCCATTTTGTCTTTTCATGACAGTTGTTTGAATCTAACTTGTAGCTTTCGTTTCAAACTAGTTTAATCGCCACTCACATTATTCCCTGTGGATTTGATCCTGATTCCAAAGTTGGGTAAGTATATTGATGACGACCGCCTTGCACTAAATTGACGTGTAAGTTGAGCGTTATCACCTCAAAACACAACCTAGTCTCACACAAGAAACATCACAATATACAACAAACACATCAGTACCCTCAGGTAGGGTCAAAACCAATGCAGAAGTCAATTTATCCTTCTACTTATAGAAACTACCCTCGTAAGCATCGAACTATAAGATCTTAACCTTTTTTGAGTCAATTTCATCAATAGAGCAGCAATAGATGAAAAACTCTCTACGAATCTCATGTAACACCCGGCCAAGCCCCAGAAATTCCAAATATTGGGACGAGTCATGGGTCTAGGCCTTCTCTTAACCACTACAACCTTCTATGGATTGACCTTGATCCCCTCAATAGAAAAAACATACCCAAGCAAAGTCACTGTGCCCAACCAAAATTCACACTTTGAAAAATTTTCATTAAATCGTGGATCCTTGAGAGTTTGCAACACAATTTGGAGTGGTTGGCTTGATCCTCCTTGCTATAAGAATACACCAAGATGTCATCAATAAAAACTATCACAAAAAATCCAAAAACTGTCTAAATAACTTGTTCATAAGATCCATAAAAGTAGTCGGAGCATCAGTAAATTCAAATGACATAACCAAAAACTCATAGTTACTATACCGGGTTCGGAAAGCAATCTTGGGAATATCCATTTCCCAAATTTACAATTAATGATTACCCAAATGAAGATCATTCTTAGAGAAACATCTTGCACCTTGAAGATGGTCAAAGAGATCATCAATCCTAGGAAGAGGGTACTTATTCTTCAATATAACCTTATTAAACTGGCAATAATCTAAACACATTCTTAGAGGCCCATCTTTCTTATGCATAAAAAGCACAGAAGCTCCCCATAGAGAAATACTAAGATGAATAAAGCCCTTAACCATACTTTTAGATCCCTTAACTTAGCTGAAGCTATTCTATTATGAGAATTAGAAATAAGACGGTATCCGGTAGAAGATCAATCCCAAAATTATTTCCCTATCTGGAGGAATACCAGGAAGATCATCGGTAAACTCTTTAGGAAATTCATTAACCACAAGGAAAAATTGTAAAGATAGAACCTTCGAACTAGAATCTTTAACCCAAGCTAGATGTTATAGACACCCTTTCGAAATTAACTTATGGGCTCTAAGATAAGAGATAAACCTATCTTTAGGTACCAAGAAACTCCCTTCTCATTATATTGTCGATTCATTACAAAATTAAAAGCTGACCTTATGGGTCCGACAATCCTGAAAAGCATAGCATAAGTGGAGCAAATCCATCTCTAAGACAACATCAAAATCCACCATATCCAAATCTATCAAATCCACAAAGGTCTCTCTATGAAAGATGGACACCACACAACCCCTATAAACTTTTCAAGCCATAAAAGAATCCCCCATCAGGATAGACATAGAAAAAGGATTGAAAATACATTTGAGACCAAAACCAAAATGTACAGCCACATAAGGGGTCACATTGGAAAGAGTGGACCCCAAATCAAGCAAATAGTAAACATCACCGAAGAAAAGATGTAATATACTAGTAATATTATTAGGAGATGCTTCGGGCTCTTGACTGGTGGAAAGAACATAGAGATGATTTTGGCCAGTGCCAATACAAGAAGTATCACCGTTTGGTTCAAAAGCTGATAAAGCAGCAATCGGGACTTTATTAGATCCAGTAGCCAACTTAGCTAAAGGACATTTCCTCTATATATAACTTGGCTGGCCACATTTAAAACACAAGTTCCTCCTCTTGTCATAATAACTACCGTGAAGCTGACCACATAATTAACAAGGAGGATAGGGTGGGGTTGACTGAGCTCCACTAGCCTGAGAGGTACCCCGTGCCTTAGGAAAACTGTTAGTCTGAATATGACAATTATTAGAAGACCTAGGATAAAAAGCACTAGCCGATGAATATGAATTGAAACTCCCCTAATTCACCTTCTTCATCCATTGTCTGCCATTTTCCCACTATTTTGCTGATTAGAACCCTACTTTGAATATCTGAATTTCTTATTTTGCCTTTCTCCCATCTCTACCTGCTTTTTTTTCTCATTCTCAACTTACTGCATGTAAACTACAAGTATAGAGATATCCATATAATTGTTCAACATTGCAGCCTTACACTCCAATACCAAGTCATAAGACAAACCCAAAGTAAACTTTCTCATCCTAGCCGTAATACTAGACACCAACTCCATAGCATAACAAGACAATTGATTTAACTTGCAGGCATATTCCTTTACACTAATCCTGCCTTGCCTCAAGTTCACAAACTTTTTGGCCTTAAATTTCATCAACTCCTGATGAAATAAATGATCAAGAAAAGAACCAGATAACTCCTCCCACATTTCCTGCTCAGCATTTTCACCCCTCGACTGCTCCTACACCTCATACCACAGATAAGCTATATTTTTCAGCTGATATACAAAAAAATCCAAACCCTTTACACTAGTAACTATATCTCTCTAAATGTCTTATCCAACTCATCAATAAACCCTTAAGGATCCTCGTCAACCTGAAAGCCAATGAAGGTCGGGGTTTTCAACCTCATAAACTTACCAACTCAAGTAACCTCCAAAGAAGGATAAATAGAGCTACCTTTACCTAACTGGTGAGACTAGGAGGGCACTAACTAAGTTAAAAAATTATTGGAATAGCGGAACTCCGCATTAGAGATATCTCCCTCAGGTGACTGAGTATGGGTATTACTAATTAGAGAAGGACTGGTGGGGATTGGTGGAACCCCAAGTGGAGCAGCACAATCAAGAGTAGGGACCTTAGAATGGGTCTGCACTCAATAGGTTGGCTCCACATTCCCTTCAGGTGGGGAAGAGTTTCCGGCAGAGTTTCTACGAGTATCAGATTGCTGAGGAGGCATGATCTAAAGCACGAGCAAATCAGGAGTTAGACAAAATTCATAACGCTAGACTCTATAGCTTGAAACATAACACAAGAAAGGAAAACATTAATAAATGCCTTGTAGCTTCCCCCTTATAAGTGTTGCGCACTACACACCTATAAAAGGTACTCTTCTCGATACAAATATGTGGACACCCAAAGACCGTAAACCTATTCTCTGATACAAAGCTTGTCGAAACCCAAACCAGGGCCTAGTTGTGATAGGTATTTCAAGTCTACCGAGGACCAAAGACCACCTCTTTAAACCAACCAACCAGAACACAATATAGATAACAATAAAAGACAACCAGAACATAAGGATAAAATAGTTAATGCAGTTCAAAAGTAAGTTTGAAGAGTCAATAACAACGATTCCTATGCTTGTCCATAAAACCCACTAACAAAACTAAATATCAAACTAGGTCGGGACATGCCCCCGACCATGGCCAAAAAGGAAATCCAAAATGTAAAAAGAAATTATATATACTAATAAAGAAAGAAAAAAAATGTTTGGACTTCCATAAGATGGAGGCTCAGCACTTCAATGCAGACTAACCAATGAACCAGAATCCATCTAATGTTGTACAGAGGTAAAAGAGGTATTTTCATACCCTGCATTATTGAATAATATAGCATCCTAGCATGGTTAGCGGGGTGAGTGCTAGAATGTAACTCAAGATAAGGGAAAATATAATGTTGATTTCCAAAAAAAAACTAAATCTCGATGTACATGTTCACATACATGCATATATATATACATATAAAATGTTAGGATAGAGAACAAGGTTTAGCATGATTTTTAAAACCATTAACTTGGACTATGTAGCTCTAACAATCATAAGGGAACCCATGGGCTATATAAGTTTAGATCCCTTTATTGAAAGGGTCCCAGTATGTGTTAGCCGGACGAACCCAGAAAATCCATGGATGAACTAGGGAATGCCTCAACCCCAGCAAATCTAAAGTATATATATAGTGTGAACTATACACACGGTCATAAAGAACCCCATGTCGATAAACGTTGTTTCCATTATTGGTCCCTTGGGACCTGCACCTTCTACATCAAGCTACATAACCCCCTTTAAGCCCAATTAAAACATTTACACATTTAACTAAGGAGCCTTCCATTAATGCATCACCAAAATGTATCTCTATCCCAATATGCTTGCAATTTTATAGAATTATACCATTTCAAATTATTTATCGACATGCGAGAGTACACAACCCCTAAGATCCAAGTTAAAAAGCAAATCCTGACTGCCAACGTATTAAAAACCATTTAAAATCAAATCATGGCCACTATGGCCTTTCAAAAACAATTTATGTTCCATTAATAATTAGGCAATGCAATAGTTCAATAGTTCTTTAAATCATGCATATTTCCATATTCCAAACTAATTTCTAGAGTGGGTTGATGTTAATAGCAATTCCAAACCAATTTCAACTATTTTAGGGAATGCCACGATCCTTTTCCCATTCACCATACCCGTGCACAAATTTAGTTCTAATACCATGAGATAAAGTATGAATAATAATTCCAAAACCATGGGAAAATCAAATAAGTAATAATGATCAAAAACCCCCAACTCTATATTCAAAACCCATAATTTAAAATCACATAAACCTTAATAAAATACATGATTTTTATATAAAACAAGTTTGGGAAGAAATACATGCCTGAAGCATATGGAATTTGGAAGAGAAACCACAAATTGAAGCAATGATGACCTCTCTTTTTGAAATCCTAGATTGTTCATCATTGGGCGATTTGAGATAGAAAAGGGTGTTTATGTTATATTAAATGGAAGGAAATAGGGCAAAGAGAATGTTTTATATTGTGGAATATTAGTGGTATAATAGAAAAAGACCATAATGCCCTTAATGACATCAGGCAGTAAATATAACTCCCTGTCACTATGAGTAACGTAACGACTTATGATCATTGGTCATGAGTCATCATCACGACTTATAGACTGAGACCCCAAATCGTGAACCCTCACTGATATGGTCACGAGTCCTGCCCTGCGACTTGTGACTAGTCCTTATGATTCATGAGGTCTAATAGTGACCTCAACAAAAACTTCTGACACACTTACTGGTTAGACCATGATTTGAGCCTTACGACTAGTGATGAGTGGGTATGACTCATCACCTGAGTTATTACCCAGGAACTAAGAATAATTATTGAGAAAAATTCAGATTTCAAAACCTTGGGTCTTACAACATTCCCACTATGTAATAGAAAAACCTTCAAATTAGGTTATGGAATGGCAACTTTTCTTCACATCAATGAGATAATTAAATTGCAAGATTCTCTCACAAGTTCATTAAAACTCTATATAAGCCCAAAAATCGCTTTCTCCCGTTAAAGTTTAAAGATTAGTCTTGATTTATTTGTTCCCAACATCTCGGCCTCCATCGCCACCTTGATCTTTATGATAGTTCCATTGTCCTTCCCTTTAGTGTCAATTTCCTAAGTTTATTCTTTCATGTGGAATCAAATCAAATCTTCCTCTTCAACCACTATGGCCTACTTGGATACTTGGTATTGACACACCCCAAAATTGGTCCATGTCGTATAGACACCTCAAGCCCACCTTAACCAAAGGTTGCCCCGATAACCAAACGTAATCATCATCACAACAACCACAAGGGTCAGGTGAATCCCGACCTTATAATAAGACAACAGAAATATAAGGCTAATAAGCAATACTTAGACAATATCTAACATTTCATTAAGGTCAATAGTCTAGCCAATATACCCAAGTCCATAGTCATCCATAAAACCTCTACCAAATTGAGTCCATACTATGTCGGGACATACCCCCGACAATATAAGAGTACCAAACCTATACAAGTCTATGACATAGGATAAAGTGATTATGAAAGGTAGGTATTTCGGAGTATGGAAGCTCACCACTTCAAGGTTAATTCCTAAACCGCTAAAACACCTGAGCACTATATAGAAGAAGAAGAAGAAGATGCTTCAAACCCTATATCGCAAAGGGACATAGCATCCGAAGACGGTTAGTGGTTGGAGCAATAGAATGTAACTCAAGGATAAGGATAAAATAGTGCACTTATTTAATACATTCAAATCATCACATGCAATCATATTTACCCAAGTATAGACATATATAAAGATTCATGTACATATAGTTACACAATGTGCCAAACCATGGAATGAGCAATAAAATGCATTGTCAAATAATTCATTCATGTGACGTGGAGTGAAGAATATTCAATCTTACACCTTACGAATATTATAACCTTGAACTTCTATGTTACATTAGTTAAGAGTATTCAAACCTCAAACCTACTCAACCAATTTAACTGATTTAGCCGATTTAATCAAATCATTAGGCATGGCACTCTATCGCATGCTTACACATTTAATCGGGCATAGAAATCTAATCACATGCCTACACATTCAATTGGGAATGCAACTCTAATCACATGATCCCATATTCAATGGGGCATGGAACTCTAATCACATGCTCCCACATTCAATCGGGCATGGAACTCTAATCACATACTCCCATATTCAATCGGGCATGGAAATTTAATCACATATTGATTAATAAGAAAAGGTATTTTAACCTCAAGAGATCTCTTTAAGCAAGGGACTCCAACCTTAAGCCATTCGATGAGGGACTTTAACCACAAGTCCTTATACGAGGCAATTTAACCACAAGTCATTAAATGAGGGACTTTAACCATAAGTCATCTTATTACCATCATTAGTCGACATTTGAACTCTTAACCCATCAATTCATGCATTAACATCAATATAATTCATTTTAATATTTAAGGGCTTGAATCCATTTAGGTAATTGTAGACACCAAGGCTACATATCAACACCATAGACAACCACATGGTCTTTGCTGACCATATTAGCCATTAATCATATAGATAGACCTAAGGCTTTACTTGACAAAACGACCTCTACAAACCGATGATTCCTCATTACTATTCTTACAGACACCTTTCATTTAAACACAATTCAAGTTCACGTTTTAGGGACCATGTCCCATTTAACCAACCAACTATTAAGTACATCCACTTACTCCTTCAATGGCCAACAAGGACTTTAGCAACCATTTACCAAGAGTTCACATTTATTAACAAAATTTTACCTCATTTATCTCTACTAAACCAATACCATAATACACATTTGGACTTCGTACAACCATTTAACCACTAATCACTTCAATGGATTAAATGCCTTAAGTCAATTCATCATTCAATTCAATTTATGGTCATCTATACCAACACAACTATTCATATTTGATTAGCAAGCTTGCAACATATTCTCACCATAATTTAGTTCAACCCACTATTCAAATTGAATTTTGTGATTAGAAACTTTAATCCCTTATTAGCTATCTACCAAGAAGGTAATCAATTATACAATACATGGCTCACAATACCTTCATGATATCATTTATTAATCATTCATGCTTATTGAAAGATTGCCCCAATTCAAAACAGAACCAACAATTGACTAGACAATTCACTTAGACATTTTCACAAACACCTTATGTGCATACCTTTAACATGGCTATTTTCAAGGTAGAAATCATCAAGATTAGGGTTAATGTTCTGAGTTTTGATGGAACTAGCTGAGTTTTGTAATGTTCTGAGTTGACTATATTTGACATTCTTAAAATTCTAAAGAACTATCTAAGTTCTATTACTGAGACTGAATGACTGTATCTGACAGAAATGATCTGTAACTGCAATTGCAAAAAATAGTCATCTAACCGACATTCCCCAAATAACGCAATATAGCTGAGTTGGCATCCAAATCTGTGACCCCAATTAGAAGGGTGTCAATATCGCGCCACTGTTAAGGACAATCTGTGAGTAACCCTCATATAATAGGTAACTTTAGTGAGAAAGGTGGGAACCCTCATATAACAGGTTAAGCAACCTCATCTACCATTATATAACAGGCTATGATATCTCAACCTATGCTAGCTATGTAGTTCTGGAATGCAAGGATTGCTTCTAAGAATTGTACTCTCAAATAACAAGTGGGTTCCCATCCTTGGGTTCGCTCAGTGCTAATTTCTAATCCTATCTGAATAGACACTGAACATGATTAACTAAACTGAACTGGACTGAGTTAACTGAGTTCCATTGACTGATGGAATACCACTGAGATTACTGAATTTCTGAAATTTCTAAGTTTATTGAGTTTTTCTAAGTCATATAACTGACTGAATTTCTATGAACATGGCTCGATTAAGCGTATATTGAAAAACATGAAACTAGGTCTAAGCACATAACTAAATTGTCGGGTACAAGTACCCCAAAGACTCTATAGGAAGAAACTGACAAAGCATGACTTTCTTGAATACATGACCAACATCACAATCCATAATACAATAAGTTGGGATATTTCATGAAGTACAAGTTCTAAAGCACCACAACGGCTAAAAATGTATCCATAATTCATTGACTAAGATATTTCATCACATGCTTGACATGCATAAACTTGTACATGAATGGGTATTTCATATTATTATACTAGTATGGAACTTTTCCTTCACATAGGTATTTAATTAAATACATGGTTAGCATACTTTGGTTATTCAATTATCACATCAAATAATCATGGATACATAAATCAACTTGTAAATGGAAGGGGGTTTATCATTATTATTATGCAAATCACCACATTCTAGGGTCAACCATTGGAAAATGTAATTTAAAACGTGAATCAAAACCCCATACAACATGGACATAAATTTCAATTCATTTTAAATCATGAAAATTCATAAATACATCAATTTTGTATTTTGAAAAGAGATTCTTGAGCTTCATGGGTGAAAGGGACCTATGAATCAACACATAACATACCTTGATTGTGAGTTTCTTGAAGTCCTTGGACTAGAAGAAATTGAATCTCTTAGTTTCTTGAAGAAGGATTTGGATCTTGTTCTTGAGGATTATCTTTGATAGAAACCCCTAATTTGATGTTGTATATGGATAATGAACTTATGAGCCTTGTTCTGATATAATTAGGGGGTTAAAACAGGTGGAAAAAACCCAAATACCCTTTTCAAAATAACTATAAAATAATTGAATAATTATTCTAGGTTTTCCCATTTTATTGACTTCAATTTACCATCTCACATCTTACTATACATTAATTCAGATTTAGCTCAGTCGGTCAATGATGCCTACTAAGCACCTATTATTTTGGTGCTCATACTAAATTACTGCATCTTTTCTAATACAGATCCAAATATTAGCTACTATCGATGATGTTCGTGTTAGTGCTAATTAGAGTTTGTAGTAGGGTATGATCTCAGAGCCGAGGACGACTTTCTCTCCTATATTTATTTTTGGATAGTCTTTGTATTCGTGACTATTGTACATTTCATACTTAAAGTAAAATTATTCTTTTTCTAGAGGCTTTCATACTGAGCTTAATAGGTCCTGGTATATTTCTACTATTTTCCTTATTTATCTTCAGTTGACTCATGAAATTTGGTCGTCACACTCGAGAAGATGCTCTACACTTATCATAAAGAAGAGAATCTGTAGTATCAATACACAAGAAACAACAGTGTGTTGGTAGGGTTATTGGCCAACCCAAAATGAGACATATGAACATGTAACCATAACTTAGTAATGTAAGATGACCTTGAATTCCTACCACATAACCTTACCTTAAGTTCATAACACTCAACCTCGTGCAAAAACATTATAGAGCTAACTTAATACAATTCAACATGGATCACAAGTCTAGTTAAGGCCATTACTACTGAAAAGACTCTAAGTCAACCCTATACTTTAACAATTATATCAATCATGTATAAATTACACATGTAAATAGAAAACATAGATTCATGCCAATATTAAAATTAAAACCTAAACCACTCATTGAGCTATTCAAACAACAACCATTGTAATAATCATAGATCCTAGTATACATCAAGAGACCAAATATATCAAGTAAACATTTAAGTTTGGTTCACTCTAGGAACTAATACAAAAAGTCAACATTTACTCAATGAACCATTATAACAAGTAAACACATATGCCTGGGATTAGTCAAAGAATTATCACACAAATCTATAACTTATAAAGATATACTAAGGGTCTTATGGTCTCCCACTTGCGACAACCTACACGACAGGATCTCTTATCCGTGCACCAAAATTCTAGACATTGAGTTTCTTCAAACCTTATACCAACCAATACATGAAAATTTTAGAATAATGGTACATCCCACATCCAACAATTACAACCACAATGATTAAAAAAATAACGTTTGTACAAATCTAACAAGCTCTTCATATAAGCTTGCTGCTTGCATTTAACACATAGGATATCAAACAATCATTCATTTCCCTTTCACTTACATAGTAACAAGAATTTGAAGTAAATTTTATAATACTCACATTAAAAAAGTTGGGTTTCAACTATATTAAAGAATCACCTACTTCAGTCTTAGCCTGGAATGATCTAATAAACTTGACCTTTTCCCTTACTTGCAACCTCAGGTTGATTGTGGTTTAAAATAGGAATATAAGACATAGTAAACCCAATGAATTATATTATCAAGGATTATAACCTAATCCCAACCCCAATGCAAAATTCATGATCATTTCTTCTATTGTAGATTTTTTCTACCATAATTGAACCTTAATCATTCCAATTTCATAGATAAATAGTGATTTATGAACATGCAATAGTAAATTAACAATATATAACCAAACCTAAGGTTTTTCTACCCAGTTCACTTAATTACACCCGATAATTACCTTGGTTAAGTCAAATCATCCCAAAAACCCAAAAAAGTAATAGTTTCTAGTAGTTTATAATTAAATTAAAAGTTGATTGAAATAATTACATACGTTTGAGAAAAAATTGGATTAAAATTGCTTTTACCCTTCCAAAAATATTTTATTAAATAATTAAATATTCTGAGGCATTATTAATAATAAATCTCCATATATCCTACTATAGTGGACCTATCCCGCTATAGTAGTCTCGTTACAGAAAGTTTAACCCACTATGGCAAGATTGACAAACTTTGACTCATCCATTAGCGGGAACTTTCCCACTATACCGGTGAGGTCATTGTGTCCTATCGCCTACTATATAGGGTAAGGTGAGGAAAGAACTCAGTATTGCTCCGAGGTTTTTTTTCATAATGCACCCTCAAACCACAATATTTCAAAGGAACCCTTCACGTTGTGTTTGATATTGGGATTGTACTTACCTAAATTCAATGTCAAAAGATCCTATGTATTTTTATCTTCTTAGCTATCATAAACATTTTATGTCTTTGCATACTTACCCAATTCATTCTTGGATTATCCTAGACAATACCTTGATCAAATTTTATCCAAGTATAGCCTAGCTTGAAACTTTTAACTTTGAATTGGGGGAATATCGTAGCCCAAATTATTGTACGCCAGACTCAACAGCGATAATGTAAAGGGTCACTATAGTGACTCATCTCCTATTAGGGGTAGTAAAATAGCATCGAGGAAAACCATAAGATTTTTCATTGTTGGGTATTATTAGCCTATCATTCATTATGATGTGTATGCTTATGCAAGGACACAGGCAATGCCAAAGGCAAGGGGTATATCATGAAAGTATTAAATTTCTCTTTCCATCATTCTAGTAATTAGTTCCTTAATGTTTTGGGTATTGGAGTAGGTGGAGGTAGATGTACTATTGGTTGATGGGTTAGAGTCCCAGTTGGCTAAATAGGTCAGAGTCCTATTGGTTAGTGGTTTAGATTCCCATTGACTATGTGGATTGGCATGATGATATTCACTTGCAAGATATAGTTAGTATGTCGATACCACTTGATATTGTCTTAATAAATTACTCCTTGATTTAATTAATGGATTATGTTCTAAATATTTTAATTAGGCTTAAAGGGGGTTGTTTAGTTTGCCATACTGGAAACCATATTTACCAGCGTGGGGGTCTAAATGATCAGGTATTCGAGTCACCCTTGGTATATGACCGTGAGGTTTGAGTCATTTGCACATGTATGCTTATGATATTCTCAAATTAGTGCGGCTACATACACTAGGCCCCGACCAGAGGGTGAGATCTGGGGCCCATATATCTTGTGGGTTTTATAATGATTATTACGCTACATAGACCAGTCTTATGTTTTACTTTCATGTTAAGCCTTGTTCCCTATCGCATCATGGCATACTTATACATGTACGTGCACATGAATGTGTGCATTGTTTTTTACTTGTTTTGAATTGTTAATCATGCCATAATTTTATCAGTTCCCTAAGTTACATGCTATCAATCACTCTGCTAATCCTCTTCAGATGTTGTATCCCACGTGATGTATGAATTGAAGAAACTATTAATTTTCCTGTACAGTGATAGAATTTTAGGTTGTTAGCACTTCACTTCAAAGTGATGAGCCTCCATTCTTCGGAAGGGTTATCATTTTGAAGTCTTATTTCATATAAGTTTTAGACTACTTCTATTGGATTATTTTGACTAGCGTTGGGAGAATGTCCCAACTTAAATTTGTTTTGGTCTGTTTAGAGGCTTTATGGATTACTATGGATTGGGATATTCTTAAAATTCTTATTCGTTTTTAAGTTTCCTATCTTCTTATATGCTCAGAACTTAGTGTACACTTGAGATACCCATCATAAAAAGGCCCTAGTTCCAGTCATGACAATAATTCACCTAACTATCATCAAACATGTGCCCTCACATAAGAGTTACCTATATTAACTCACATAGATGCATTGTATCATAAGAATGGATATAAAAATCAAATTATGCTCACTCTAAAAAATAATTCACGTGTCACATAAGGTGAACCAATGGCTTGCCCTTGGGTAGTACTTTACTAATATCAAAATGTTAAGGCTTAAGATCAATTGAACTTTCAGGGCTGTAATGTAGCTAAGGGATGGGTAGGAACTAATCTAGCCAGTATTAGTGACTATCTTCCCTAAGCATTTTAGTGTATCATATCGTAAATTAGGATCCTTTCTATACAACCAATCATTCACCACCTCTACCTTCATATATCCCTTTTGTTTTTCCCCATCTGTTTAAGTTAGTTCACATATATTAAGGAGGGAGTATTCTATTTCAATACATGAAACACTTTTGCACTATCAAAGAAATTCCTATATCATCTTCTAAATCCACATTCTTTATTTCACTTTGCACATACACCAGGAAATTTCTAGACATCAATATTACAAGGAATAAAACAAAAACCTCGCATCACACATAACGTATGCTCAAATCAAGTAGGATTATTATAGATTATCAACCAAGCACTAGCACAAATTTAGAATTAAGAGAACATCAAAAAAAGCCATAAAAATGAGCCTAGAATTCTTAAAAGTAGTCATTCAACATAATCAACATATTTTCTATCATGATCCAAAACTACCCCCTGGTCGTAACACAGTGCTTAGAACTACAAGTGATCCCAAGCTAACCCATATACTAGAATAATGCTTGATCAACTAATTAAAACTTATAAAAAAAAAAGCTAAATTAACTTAGAGAAAACAAAATCATGAGATAAGTTATTTTAATATTGTACTATAAAAAGAGTAAAATACTGTAATCTAAAAGAAAGAGGATCTTAAACTACATACAATGTCTCTGACTGATTATATATGAAGCCTATACTAATACTGTCTATAGGTAGTTAGGACATGACCCCCAACTATCCCCAATCAACATATATGAATAAGAATAAAAAAATACAAGAAGTGCAAATGACTTAATTCCTCAAAATATGAGTACTCAGCACCTGCTAGCTTAATGTAATGATCTACTTGACTATGATCTTGAGATTAAGCACCTAAATTTACATCACATGAAAATATAGAAAGAAGAGGTATGTGATCAGTATGTTGGAATTTACAGAGTATGAGATATGCACTAGTCATGAAAATATTTAAATCATGCTTTGAAACTGAGGGCATAGACTATTTGCTAAAATATGCATTTAAAAATTGGTTGTTCGTAAAAGATATGAAGTATAGTGAAATCCTTAAATCATGATCTAAAAAATTTTAATAAACTGGAAAGTAGTATAAGCATCACTATTATATTTAATATCGAGTTAATGTTGAATATGATTTAAAACTGTACTGAATACTTACTGAAAATAAAGAGATAAACTTATATGCAAATTGAAAGCATAGAGTTGATCTATAGTACAATAACCATGTATAAAATACATACATACTGATGTGCAGTGATGGTCTAAAAACTCATATATAAAATAGAAAGTAAAAATAAACTATGGGTCATGTATGAATACTGGGGTTGAAACTATTGGATACTAACTAATGCAATGACCAAGTAAATAAATTTGTAACTGATAATGTTGTACTGAATAAACTGATTCCAAGGTCATGCCATAACTGCATTAGGATGTAAGAGATACTACTAACCGACATAGAACCATGTGAGATAAATATGGAGTTTGATGTATAAACCCCATAAAAAAAGGTCGCAATATACCTTGGAATGGTATAAAGGCTGAGCTAATGTTGTGCCACTAAGTTGATGTCCAAAAAGACTAGGGTGTCAATCCTCAACTGGCAGGTAACCCCTTATAGCCTATGGTGGCACCATAGTTTTTAAACTTACGGACTTCTACCAAAGGTCAGTCCAAACTAACTAGTGATCCTCCGTCCCTACGTTTTCTCGGTGCTAAGTAATACTCCAAACAAAAAAAAATGATGTACTAAATAACAAAATGATACTGAAGTCTTGAGTTTGAAAGATAAGTTCTTGGTCTAAAATAATTCTAAATCTTAAAGGCTGAAGGGCGGAGTATTTGACTAAAAATATATGATATTGTAGGTCATCGAGTGTTCATAACTCGCCATCTCTTAAAATAGAATTAATAATGAATAGTAAATATTTTGAAGGGAAAAGGGAAAATTTTATATAACAAGTCAAAAATCATGAATTTTCCAACTTACCAAGAGTTCAAAATTCTAAGTCTATGAACATACTAATTTTCTTGGGAAAACATGGTATCCCTACTAATATAAGCTGAAATCCATAAAATCATGATAAATAATGCTTAATAATAGTTTGAAAATAGATACATCTTATATACCTTGATCATGTGCTTGAAATCTTAACTAATATCATATAAATCATGCGTGGTTTTGAGAATAGAGTGAGTGATATAATTTGGTCCTAAGACAACAACAACAACAACAAAAAACCCAGTATATTCCCACATAGTGGGGTCTGGGGAGGGTAGAATGTACGCAGTTCATACCACTACCTCTAGGGAGGTAGAGAGGCTGTTTTTGATAGACCCCCAGCTCAAGACAAAAGACATTAAACAAAAAAATCAAAATCGTAGAACATGATACAAATAAAATAGGTATGACACTCGCAATTAGAGAAAAGGAAAAAGAAATACATACGTAAATCAATAACTAAAGCCATAAATAAATAGATAAATACATAAATTTTCCAACAAACGATAGCAAGTCCACCTACTTACTGACTAATACTACTCCACACCCTTAGCCCTCAACTTTAATGATTTTTCTCTATAACTTTCTGTCATGACCCGAACCAGGGCCTGGTAGTGACGAGCATTTCGAACTATGAAGACCCGAAACACCCCTATTTGTCTGGTAATCATGAACCTAATTCATATGATCAAAGTAATGCGAAAGAAACACAATATAACGGAAACATGGTCAAGAATCATATGAAAATGAAAATGGGGAATAGTGTCCCACAATCTAAATCAACATCTCTAAAACCATCTGCGAAATCTCTACTACATGACTGAAACAATTTCTATCTGAAAACTGGGACAAGGCCCCCAGAAGACCCAAAACTAATAAATGATAAATGAAATAGTAGACGTCAGGCCTTACAAAATATAGAAGGCTCAACACTTGATTTTGTGATCTGTCGAAATAAATTTACTAGTTATCTGGACCCGTAGACTGTGCCTCCAAACCTAGGAGGGAAGAGGGTCAATACAAAAGTACTGGTATGCAGAGAAATCAAAACAAAGGTATAATATTTTTACACAATATAGGTGAGAGCCATTATAAAGCAGTTTCATATCAAATCATTTGAAAACACATGGGCATTATGTAATTGTTTTCAATAACAATGAAATGCAACTAAGCTAGGTGGAATACCCTACATAATTTACACCAACTATCTAACCTCGGTTGCCACCGAGAATAGAGTATAAGTAAGGGAAAGACACATAAGATCACATAGCATGGTGTCTCGACCCAATGGTAGTGCCCAAGATCACTTAGCCCGACCTCCTACCTATAATCCCAATTTGGAAATGACATAAAGTCAAGTACTCAAGATCACTTAGCCTGGTACCAAATTCCCATGTCGGCAAACACGATTTCCAGCGATGAGCCCTTATACTCAAATGCCTTCTTCGAGCATCCACCTCTCTCATATAAAATCAATACATTCAAATTTCATCTGATTCAATCACATATCATATTCTATAAGGTATTGTCATACCCAACTTGCAAGTCCTCAATATCACTTCCACATATGCATAATCATGTAAAAACCAAGGTGCTTCATCATTTACAAGTGGTGAACAATGATTATTTAAAATTCATGCTCTCTTTTATTGGTTACAATATGATATGGGGTATCAAGACATTATCATGGGAATTTGAAAGCAATTTATCATTCATATTTATCAAACTTCCATGGAAAATCTCAAATCACATATGCATGGTTTCAACCATTGAAGTATATAGGCAATCAATTCCCATGACATAAAAAATGACCTAGAAATAATTTTGAAAGCAAATTATTAGCATTTGATTGAAAATCCCCATTTAAAAGCATGCATGTTCATAAAAACTACACCCATGAGATTTTAGGATAACCCCAGATACCTCGATTACTACGAATATTAAATGCTTCTCGAAGCCTACGTTTAGAGGATTCCAAATATGCAATTTGTTTTGAAGACCCATAGTTGAATCTTGAACTACTTGGGTTTTTTTTTATTATTTTGAAACCCCTGAGAGAGTTCTTGAACAATTTGGATGAATGAAGGTGTATTTTGGGGTCTTTGGGAACTGAATTTTGTGTTTATGGCTAAATAATGGTGGAAAAGGACCATTTTACCCCAAAAATAGAGTGTTTAAGTCACCTGAAACCTTTACACAGGCGGTGCCTATGCTATCTCCTATGTTTACATAAGCGCTGCCTATGCTATCGTCTATGTCTACATAGGCGCCTCCTACTACTTTGAAAGGCCATAAATTCTTGCTCGGGTGTCGGATTTTAGCGAAATTAGTATCGTTGGAAAGCTAACTCAAAGACCTATCATTTGACACATAGTAGGCCCTCTAATTTGACATACACAGAGAGTTATGGTCAATGGAAGCTGACACAAATTACAACATCCACTAAAACTTAATTGATCAAAATAGTTTTAACTCGTCCTTGAGTTGATGGACATCTATGGTGTAAAGTCAATCTTGAATAGATTCACATACTCCGCAAATAATTAACATGCCATATTGGTATAGGATTTATGGCTTCGGGATTATCAATGCATCGAAATCATGGTTTTTATTCTAGCCCAAAATGCGGGGTGTTCATTATCTCCCCCTTGGGATCATTCATCCTCGAATGATGGTAGGAACATATTAAAGCTTAGAGGTATGGAATAACACGGACACGACATGTCCTCTAATAAAGAATACACTTATGTTAAACATGACCATATGGCTAGAACTACTGATGTTCTGAATTCTTATACCGGACATGCATATCTGATGCATGGAATACACGACTGAAGCTACTCATAAGCTGAATTCTCACAATGAATATGCATACCTAATGCATGGATTTGTTACTGAGTTGTTCTCATGAACGCAGAATTGAATACACTGCTAAGCTGAACTTTTTTTGTTGGACATACATTTCTAATACATGCATATCTGACTGAACTGACGTATGAACGTATGACTGAATACGCAATGATAACTGGTGCAGAGCTTGTAATAAAAATCTATGCATATAGCTGAATGGGGTATCTACCCCTTGGGATCCTATGTCCCTCTATGAATGCTCAATCCACTAAGATATTCGGGTATTTGAGGTGATGCACGGGGTACCTACAAATTGAATCATAACCGAACCCCTAGAATCTGAATCTAATGCATGACGCATGAACTGATCTATACTCGCAATTACTAGTATACTTTATCTTGGAATAGTATCATGTTTGAGATTTCGGGTAGCAGGAATAAATGAAAAGACGAGAAAACAAGTCATACGAATCTAACTGCTAAACTGACTTACTGGCTATACAGACTGAATTATGCTGGACCCTCATACTTAACTGGAGTATCTCTTCAACACGCTCTCTAAAGAAGTTCTAATAGTAATAAGGAGCCACAAATCTTGGGTATGGATTACACAAGACATCTCACTGAGGAAATTACAACATTGACACTACTCTGCAGTCTGGAATATAGACATATAACTCCTAAATTAGGATAGAATTTTCAGACCTTTGGCAAAACAACTTCTTACTTTCAAGCTTAACACACTTCTCGAATATCTCTTAACTATACTATTCCCTATAAATATCATATTCATTCAACTCAGCTTAAAATTCTCATATGAGCATTGACAAATCTTTCTACTAATGTCGGAAATAACTTAATCCCTTTGTCGTGATCAAGCCTAACTCTAAGTCACCAACAAAAATACAATATTCCAGACCACGCTATTATTCTAAACCATATGATGCCACCTTATATATCTCCTTTAAAGATCACATCCTAAGTATAACATGCCTTACCACTTCAATGACTACTTTGAACTCTTAATATGAAGTTGCTAATGCATATTGCGATCTTCCACTACTATCCCAAAATGTCATTCTGGACTAATTTATAACCACATGTTAACTTCAAGGCAACCACCCATAAATACATACTTCAAGTAGTTTCTAAACTATTGTCAATATAACTCCCACGCGCTACCCTAAGACAGACACTCACAAACTTTTCCACTAACCATCACATGTATCAAAGACTTAGCCCCAAATCTTACTTCATACTTATGGCCTTATCTAAACAAGCATACTATGATCTTTCATCAACAAGAACATTTACATCATCACCACTATCATTGCATAGGGAAGGTCACTAAAAGGTTAAAACATAAGACCCTGAAGCATGAAAAGACTTTTACACGGGACTGAGCACACTATAAAGAGTGAGTACATGCGTCATGAGTTGCATGACCTCAATTAGAGTTCATAACATAAGGAATGTGATTCCGACTACTTGAATGAACTAGAACTCATTATCTCAGAACTGGAAGAGTATGTGACTCTCTATCATATACAGGAATCATGAACTACTATCACAGAACTGGATCCTAAGGCATGAGTAAGCATCCGAATAACTGAAAGAAAAATACTGAGGTAGGAATGGGTTGAGATTCACCCTCACTTTCTGATGTTCTATATCATACTGCATCACTACTAAAATCTGAGAGCCTTACTAGGTAATTCGTTCTATCATCTCCCCCTTGGCTTCAAGTCATCATCTAGAGTTTGGGAGATCCTTTACCAGATTCTAACTGAACTACACTTATTACACTCTAGGGTCTGAAAAAAAAGAATAGTACACACATATCATAGAACTTAACCTGAATGACTACCTTTCGGGATACACTCTATCTTTCCATAGCCACCAAAAGTCATAGTATAATGCTTCAACACTTATTTCTATCAGTTCAACCTTCAAAACTCAAACTTAGATTCTAACTCTTAACATGGATATCACTAAGACTTTGATGAACCATATCACTTTTGACACAGCCTACCACTATTGTGACTCCAAATGTATATCCCTCTACTATGAGAATCAAGATCACATCAAAAGGCTCAACACTATCCATCAAGGCTTCTTAACTTGGCTATCTATAACACCATATACCATCTAACTAGTCTTTTTTCCAACTAGCAACTCAACGGTACCACTAGTCACACACAACATGTAATAGTCCTAGAGAAATGCCACAACTCCATATCGCCTTGGGCACATTTACCCACCATACCTACAACATTATACTTCATTATGAATCAACTTAAACTTAAGCCATTTCATACACCGTTCAAGCCTATTAGATCACTTCTATTACAATATAACTAGTATTATTAACCAATAAATCAACACATCTACCTTCATGGACATCAACTATTCAAACTTAATATCTAGTGCTATTGCATGATTTATTACCCAACCTTACACAAAATTTTCACTTGGAAACTATATATAAACATCACAAAACACTAATGCACTAGAACTTCATAACCACAATAATCGATCATGACCTAACGACTTTTCCTTATCATAATCCATTAGCATGTACTATTTTAGCACCTCAAGCCTACTAATTTAATCCCACAAAATATGCATCATCAAATGCTTGCCACTATTTACCACCACACCATTTAAATTCAAGCCTATAGTTTAGTATCAATCATTTACCACCAATGAAGAATGCAACATAATATAAATATACTAATTCATCAAATTGGAACATTCTATCCCAAATACTTCAAAATCTGCTACATACCTTCTTATAAGTAGTACTTGTTTACAACTACTAATAAAAGAAGGTCAAGGTGTAAGGTCACATAATAGACATGATCAACCTTAATCTTATATTATAACCCCATACAATCTTTTCTACTTATACGGATTTCTTACCTCATACTTACTAACTCAATCATACATTTAGACTGCCTACAAATTCCTTAAACAACCACGAGTCTATACTCATAACTTACTCGCTAATATAGCCATTTTCACATTCAAGCAACCAACAAATCACCCTAACTAACAACTCATTCTCTACCTTATACTAAACTAACTCACAAGGACAAATCATCTCTTTACCGCCTCAATCTCATACAACCAGATTCAGCTATACATACATTAAACCTACACAAGAACAACAAGTTGCTAGTGAATCGAAATAGGCCTTACACTACTTCAATAGACTTTGATGTATTTTGAACAAGAAAATGAGATAATTGACAAGTTAACTATGCTAGTGAATCGAAAGAGCCCCACACGGTTTAACTAGACTTTTTAGTTTCATCAAAATCAAGGTTCACACTAGAACCAACACACTCTGAAGCACTGACGGACTCTTCTCAAGTCCTTGCAAAAATCTTATATAATTCGATCAGAACGAACCATACTATTTAGAATCTAAACTCCTGTATTTGAACCATCCCAATGATAAGACATATTTGAGAATGTCTGAGTAAGGAAAAAATTGGGATGACTGTTACTTTTGTATAAGCGACACCATAGCACAAATTGAAGTATGAAAGAGGAATATTCTGACTCTATTGCACGAACTAGAACATGAAGAAAGAGAGACATTCCTAAATGCCTAGTAGCCTCCTTCTTATAAGTGTGGCGTGCTACACACCCATAAATACGATTCTACTCGATGCAATTTTGCAGATGCCCTAGGACCATGAACCGTGCTTTGATACCAAGTTTGTCACAACCCAAACCAAGGCCTGGCCTTGATGAGCATTTCAAACCATGGAGGCCCGAAACACCCCTATTTATCTGTTAATCTTGAACCTAATTCATATGATCAAAGTAATGTGGAAGAAACACAATATAATGGAAACATGGTCAAGAATCATATGAAAACAAAAATGGAGAATAGTGTCCTACAATCTAAATCAACATCTCTAAAACCATTTGCAAAATCTCTACTGCATAACTGAAATAATGTCTATCTGAAAACTGGCACAAGGCCCCCAGTAGACCCAAAACTAATAAATGATAAATGAAATAGCATAGATCAGGCCTTCCAAAATATAGAAGGCTCACCACTTGATTCTGTGATTTGTTGAAATAAATTTACTGGTTATCTGGACCCCTATACTGTGCCTCCGAACCTGGAAGGGAAGGGGGTCAATACAAAAGTACTGGTACGCAGAGAAATCAAAATAAAAGTATAATATTTTTACACAATATTGGTGAGAGTCATTATAAAGCAGTTTCATATCAAATCATTTGAAAACACATGGGCATAATGTAATTATTTTCAATAACAATAAAATTCAACTGAGCTAGGTGGAATACCTTACATAATTTACACCAACTATCTAACCTCGGTTTCTATCAAGATTAGAGTATAAGTGACGGAAAGACACACCAGATCACATAGCATGGTGTCTCGACCCAATGGTAGTGCCCAAGATCACTTAGCCCGGGCTCCTTCCTATAATACCAATTTGGGAATGACATAAAGTCAAGTACTCAAGATCACTTAGCCTGGTACTAAATTTCCATGTCGGCAAACACGGTTTCCAGCGATGAGCCCTTACACTCAAATGCCTTCTTCGGGCATCCACCTTTCTCATGTAAAATCAATGCATTCAAATTTCATCTATTTCAATCACATATCATATTTTGTAGGGTATCGTCATACCCGACTTGCAAGTCCTCAATATCACTTCCACATATGCATAATCATGTAAAAACCAAGGTGCTTCATCATTTACAAGTGGTGAACAATGATTATTTCAAATTCATGATCTCTTTTATTGGTCACAATATGATATGGGATATCAAGACATTATCATGGGAATTTGAAAGCAATTTATCATTCATATTTATCAAACTTCCATGGAAAATCTCAAATCACATATGCATGGTTTCAACCATTGAAGTATATAGGCAAACAATTTCCATGACATTAAAAAAATGACTTAGAAATCATATTAAAAGCAAATTATTAGCATTTGATTGAAAACCCCCATTTAAAAGCATGCATGTTCCTAAAAACTACACCCATGAGATTTTAGGATAACCCCACAAACCTCGATTACTACGAATATTAAATGCTTCTCGAAGCCTACGTTGAGAGGATTCCAAATATGCAATTTTTTTTGAAGACCCATGGTTGAATCTTGAACTACTTGGGTTTTTTTATTTTGAAACCCTAGAGAGAGTTCTTGAACAATTTGGATGAATGAAGGTGTATTTTGGGGTCTTTGGGAACTGAATTTTGTGTTTATGGCTAAATAATGGTGGAAAAGAACCATTTTGCCCAAAAAACGAAGTGTTTAAGTCACCTAAAACCTTTACATAGGCGGTGCCTATGCTATCTCCTATGTTTACATAGGTGCCGCCTATGCTATCACCTATGTTTACATAGGCGCCACCTACTACTTTGAAATTCCATAACTTCTTACTCGGGTGTCGGATTTTAGCAAAATTGGTATCGTTGGAAACCTAACTCAAAGACCTATCATTTGACACACAGTAGGGCCTCTAATTTGACATATACAGAGAGTTATGGTTGATGGAAGCTGACCCAAATTACAACGTCCACTAAAACTTAATCGATCGAAATAGTTTCAACTCATCCTTGAGTTGAAGGACCTCTATGGTCTAAATTCAAGCTTGAATTGATTCACATACTATGCAAATAATTAACATGCCATATTGGCATAGGATTAATGGCTTCGGGATTATCAATACATCGAAATCATGGTTTTTATTCTAGCCCAAAATGCGGGGTGTTACACGTTCTATCCAGCGTCATGTCCTCAGTCAGCTGTAACTACTCCATGTCACGTTAATCAATTCTCTCCAGTATTTTTTCGGTCTACCCCTACCCTGCTTGAATCCTTCCAAGGCCAACCTCTCACACCTACGAACTGGGGAATCCGTTCCCCTCCTCATCACATGACCAAACCATCTCAACCTGACTTCTCAAATTTTATCCTCCACCGATACCACTCCCACCTTTTCTAGAATAATTTCATTCCTAACCCTATCATCCCTAGTGAATCCACACATCCATAACATTCTCATTTTTTCTACCTTCAACTTTTGGAGATGAGAACTCTTAACCGACTAAAACTCTGCTCCATACAACATAGCAGGCCAGACTGCAACTCTATAGAATTTGCCTTTCATTTTTAGGGGCACTATCTTATCGTATAAAATTCTCGAAGCGAGCCTCCATGTCATCCAACCTGCCCCCATGCAGTGAGATACATACTTATATATCTCTCCATTCCCCTGAATCATAGACGTGAGATACTTAAAACTACCCCTCTTGTAAATTACCTGAGAATCTAACTTTACTACCACCTCCTCCTCTTACCTCGAGTCACTGAACTTGTACTCCAAGTACTCTGCCTTGGTCCTACTTAACCTAAAACTTTATACTTCAGGGTCTCTCTCTAAATCTCTATCTTATCAATAACCCCTTGTCACAATTCATCAATTAGAACTATATCATCCGCGAAAAGCATACACCAAGGCACCTCGCCTTGTATATTCCGCGTTAGCACATCCATCACTAAATCAAATAAAAATGGACTAAGAGTTGATCCCTGGTGCAACCCTATCAAGACTGGGAAATGCTCAGAATATCCTCCCACTGTCCTTACCCGAGTCTTTGGTCCCTCATATATGTTCTTAATCACTCTGATATACACCATCGGAACCCCCTCGCCTCCAAGAAACTCCAAATTTGGTCCTAAGATACCATGAATTACATCTTGGGGGATTGAATTTAAGCTTGGAGTAATAATTGGGTAAAAACCCTAGTTTACGAAAATCTTAGAATTCATGAAAAAATCATAATTTGAGTATGAGGATGAAAGGAGATCCACATTGAATATCCACGTACCTAATTACTCTTGATTCTTAAAATAAAGTTCTGAGGATTTGAACTTGGAGATGAAGAACCTAATTTCTTGCTTTGGAGAATATAAAATTGCATGTTTCTTTGAGTATTTCATTTGTTGTGTTGAGAATAAGGGATTAGGAGTTTTTTAGGCTTTATGTTCATCCTTAAGATAGCTTAAACGACATAGTTTTGGGGTTAAATAAGTGGTAAAATACCAAAAACTCTCAAAAACCATCCAGAAAACTTCTGGAAGTAGTCCAGACGACTTAGACAACAACTCATTTTATCTGGCCATGAGTTGTTGCTTGAGTCATGGTCAAAGGAAAAAAATATATCCCCTGCATCCGTGGCAATGACTTCTCCCGATGACTTATTTGGTCTGACAACTTGTCTTTGTTAGAGTCATTATCACTAGCAGCTTTGATAGTGCTTCTGTAATTTAGCCATAACTTTTTACTCCGATATTAGCTTAAGGCAAAACCGGTGGTATTGTTCATTAAATTATGTATCTTCTAGTGGTACTTGATCTTAAAAATTCTTAGTGATCCAAAAGCTATGTTTGTTTAAAGCTAACTATAGTTATATTTTTCAAAGGAATTTAATCGCTAAGGGATGTTTTGATTTGTCGATAATATAGGAGTTATTTAATGCATTAATATATGTCTAAATCACTTATAAAACTACCAAAACATTATTTTTTAATGTTCATATACTTGAATCATGGTTCTAATATTATCTTTGATTTTCTGGGTGTTACAATATCTCCTCCTCGGGATTATTACCTCGAATAAAGACTAAATTGGCTGAAAGGATATGAAAGAGCTTCAATCCCTCAAAGATTCTAAGAGCTAAATAAGGACATGATTATTAAATTTTCAACTAAAACTTTTACTAGTTCAAAAATTAAGGAACTCACTAGTACCGTCTGGCTAAATTCTGTAGTTGGATAACTAAAATGATGTAGATTTCTAAATCTAGGTATCTCTTATAATTAGAACTAATTTAGACTAGGAGAAAGGAACTAACTAAGTTAAAACATAGTATGAATGAAAATAAAAAAGTTCATGGAAATTGGCATATGCATCAAACTCAGGATAGCAAGACCAGATGAAAAGATGGGAAACTATATGAATTTGTCAGTTTTAATCGATTAACTAAATTGCTGCCAATACAGACTGATTCATATTGATAGTTTTATATCACAATTGAATAGTTCCTATCACGAACATATAATTAGAATTGGAAGTGATAGATAATGACATAGAATTTCTAAGAGTCACTAGAATGGAATATTTGTTACCTTAGTTTCCTTTGATACTTCTTGTCAGAGGTTTGATACTATTAGTGAGGTAAGAATATTAGGCATGATCTAAGTGAGAGATCTGAATGTGGATTCTAACATTGTTTGTTCTTTTAAGCCTGCTAGTTTGTACTCGTAGAATAGGAACAATAAAGAGATGAATATGAGACACCTCTAGTCTGAAGTTATATATCATGGAATTAGAGTATCTTAGGATAAAAGTATGGTTAGACTGGTAAATCTTAAGAAATGTGACTGATAATTTATAACTGAGCAATATTATTCGACTATGCTATTACTTATGAACCTACAACACTTAACTAGCTGAAATTTTCTCTCTTAGGGATACACCATAATTGGTTGCTTGAGGCTAAGTTTAGCTACATGTTTTTATAATCTTTATGCCTAAATCAAAGATACAAAGCTTTACCCCTAAAAGATCGTAGTAGACTTACTATGGGAATCTGTATTATATATCTATTAGGAGAGATAAAACTTAATATAGATTACTTCTTGCTGCCTTAAGCAATCAACCTTATGTTCTAAAAGAGTTACTAACCACCATAAGCTATTATCGGCGGGTATATAAAAAAATCATTTAAGTCCATCACTCAACTGCTAACAATATCACCACTAAAGCATAAAAAGGTTCATTCAAGAACTAGGACATAAATATATGATACGAGAGGGATACTATGAAATTTCAACTTAAGGATTATCATGAATTCAGCAAATAACTGAGGCTTGAAGAGTAAAATGTAATTGGAATAAACTCAAGAGATATGATCTGAGAGCATACATGACGTAGTGTGATATCACTAGTCACTAAGGATGTATCATGAGCACCTAGAACTGAACATACTGTACAACATGAGTACATGAGTCATAAGTTATGTGACTTAGACTGGAATTCATAAATTAATGCAATATGAGGCATAATTCAAAGTGAATTGTGGCTCTTTATATTAGGAACTAGGAGTGGACATGATTATGTGTAAAGTGCATAAATATGAGCTATGATTATAGAGCTTACTTGTAAGACATGAGCAGAGTGACATAATAACTGAAGTACAAAAATTTGTATCGAAATAAGAATGGGTCGGGTATCTTTCTGCTTTAGTGGTATTTTAAAACTCATTGGCACCACTATTAGAATCTAATAACATAGTTTGATTCATTATTCTATCATCGCAAATTTAGATTAAATCCATTATTCTAAGATTGTGGACTTTTATAATAAATACTAAATTGAACTGCAATCACTTTACTCTAGAGTTTGAGAGATAACAATACACATAAATAATAAACTTTCCCTAATAGACTATGCCTTAAAATGTAAAACCCGCTGCTTGTAATTCCTTTTGAGAGAAAACTTTTAACAATCTATAGTCCTATCAGTAATCATATAATAACTTAAACACTTACTAATTTAGAATCTTCAGGAGTATCACCATACCCCGAGTTCACACTCTTTCCTTCTAGAATTTCAAAATTTTCTTTCTATTAACTTAATCATCCCCAATTCAAACTTAAATTCTAATACTTAACATGTATATACCCATCCTTTTAATGAACAATACTAACTTACTACTACTGGATAAAAAGAGTGAAATATAGTAAGAATCAAGAAAACACTAACCCACATAAAATTTTATGTACATACTAAACTTTAAAAATCTTCTATATCATTGTGGTCACTTACTAATGTCAATCCCGACTAAAGTGCTACTAAAAAAATCTACACAACACCCTTCTGTATCGATGGATACATAATCTACTAAATTCAAATAAACATTTTCTCCACTTTTCTATTGCTAAACTTCTACGTTTATTTTTTTAACCATAGGTCATGCAACCATAGTATTTTGAGAATGGACCTGAGGGCATATCTTACTTTGGCTTAGTGCATGATTTTCATGAACATGAATGAAATTTTTCAATGATTGGAACATATAAGCATTTATGGGATCCTGTTACGACCACTTGCAATCTCATAACTATTTATGGGGTTTGTTAGAGAAAACCCTATTAGTAGGCTTTCAGCTTGACTATTTTTATTTTTCAAAAATAAGGCACAGTCAGTAGGAATGATGAATAGTTAGAATATGTATAAGTTTCTTAGTGAAAATCACTACTGCATTATCTGAAATTTGAAAGAAGGAAAACATTTCCTAAATGCCCTGTAGCCTTTCAAAGAAGGTTACAGACAAGTTTGTACTATTTCATAAGACTCTACTAGACAAGGCTTCATAGAAATCCTATGAAACTTGAACCTTGTGCTATGATATCACGTTTGTCACAACCCGAGACTACCTACTAGTTGTAACAAGGTTCTTAGAACCATAAGTTATCCCAAGCTGACTCATGTACTCACATAATGCTTGAGCAACTAATTAAAACATATATAAAAGCCAAATTAACTATGCAGAAGAATAATCATGAGATAAGTTATTTCAACATGATACTATAAAAATTTTAAAATACTGGAATCTAAAAGAAATAGGAACTTAAACTAAATACAATAACTCTGACTGACCATATACGAATCCTCTACTAATACTGAGTATAGGTAGTTGGGACATGACTCCAAACTATCCTAAATCAATACATAAAAGCAATAAAACAAAATACAAGGACTGTAACTGAGAGCTCAAAATTTGAGAACTCATCACATTCTAGTTGAATGCTATGATCTATCTAACTATGATCCTGAGAGTAAGCACCTGAACGTATATCATATGAAAAATGTATATAGAAGAGGTATGTGATAAGTACTATGGAATTTACAGAGTATGTAAGATATGCACTAGTCATGCAAATACTTAATACATGTTTTAAAAATGAAGACTTAGACCATTAGCTGAATTATGTATTTAAAACATGGTTGTATATAAAATATGTGAAGCATAGTAAATATCTATATCATGAGCTAAAATATTTATGTAAACTGGAAAATGGTAGAAGCATAACTATTATATTTAATCTCAAGTTAATGCTTAATATGATGTAAAATTGTATTGTATACTAACTAAAAATGAAGAGGAATTTGAGGGTAAACTGAATGTGTAGAGTTGAATTTTAGTTTATTGACCCTATTTAAAATACTTAGATGATGATGTGTTGTGATAGTCTAACAATTCATATATGAAAAAAAGGAAAGTAATACTAAACTGAGTGTCATGTATGCAAACTGGGTCTGAATCTGTATGATGTGAATTAATGCAATGCCAAAGTAAATAAAAATATAACTAATCAATATTTTACTGAATAAACTGATTCCAAGGTCATGAAATAACCAAGTTTGGATGTGGGAGATACTATTAGTGATGCATAATCATATGATCTAAACATGGAGTTTGATGTATAAAACACACTAAAAACGTCCCACTATACGTAGCCAGGGTATAAAGGTTGAGCTGAGATGGTACCACTAAAATAATGTCCAAAAGAACTAGGGTATCATTTTTCAACGATCGGGTGACCCCTTATAACTTATGATGGCACCGTAGTTATAAATTATAGGGACTTCTAAAAATGGTCTAAGCCTAATTGATGGGTTCTCCTTCGTTCCTGCATTCACTCTGTGCTAAGTAATACTCCCAATAAAATATAAGCTAATATAATAAATAGCTAAATGACACTGAAGTCTTTAGGTTGAAACATAAGTTCTTTGTCTAAAATAATTCTAAATCATGAAAACTAAAGGATGGAGTATTTGACTTACAATATATGATATTTGAGGTCGTTGGATGCTCACATCCTTCCATCTCTAAAGAATGCAACTAATAATTAATATTTAATATTTGGAAAGGAAAAAAGGGAAATTTCACAGCAAAAGTCTAAAATCATGAAAAGATACCTAGGGTTCGAATTATAAGTTTGTGAAAATATTAATTTTCATGGGAAATCATGGTATACCAACTAAAATAGGCTGAAATCCACAAAATCATGATAATAATGCTTAATAGTCTTGAAAACTGACACATCTTATATAGCTTGATCATATGATTTAAATCTTAACTAATATTAAGTAAATCATTAATCAATTTGAGAATAGTATGAATGATATAATATGGGCCTAAGTGTCTTGACCCGAGGCTACCCCCAAGTCATGATACATGCAAAAGGTCTGGTACCTATTATGAGAATTTAATAAAATAATACTAAAACATCATGTACGGAAGATAATCTGATGGAATACTAATAATAAATACTAGCATGCCTGAACAACCAATAACAAAATTAAAACAATTTTGAAAGTCTAAACACTAAACTAACTATCTGAAAGCATCTAAAATCATAAGGAGTTGATGAAAAAAAGCCCAACTAACTCCGTCTGACTGAAAAATAAAGAAATACATAAATATCTCTAATAACATGTCACATCCTCGATAGATAAGAACTCACCACTATTCATGCTAGGAAATACAAAGTTTTCTAAGGATGGTCGGGGAATTGTGCATCCAATACTATGTTATAAGACAACATAGCACAAATGAAAAGTATGTGATTAGTACTTTAAATGGTACGTGAGTTAAGAACTAACTAAAATACATGTGGAAACTGAACATGAATGCCAGAACATGTAACACTGAGAATGCAAGACCAAGCAAAGCATGAACTAAATTAATCTGCAAAAAAATTAACTTACTGAATAACTGAATATTCTGACTACTTGGTCAAGCAAAACCTAAACTGATATCTACTTAGTATTGATTTAAACAATGGGAGCTATTATGTAACTGACATGCCCTAATCTGAGTTAATTGGGGTCTAACCTATAACTCCAGTTGAAGGGTGCAGTACTATACTGCGAATACTAATACTAGCTATGTGGATCCACTAATCTAATATCACAAAAGACTAGGGAGTCAGTCCTAAACTGGCGGGTGATCGCATAGAGAGGCCATTCCTAAACTGGTGGGAGAACTCTTACAACCAATGCTAACTACATAGTTTTTGGAACATAGGGATTACTACTAAAGGTCTCGGTCTAAAGTTGGTTGGAGAGCCTTCATCCCTAGGTTCACTCAGTGCTAAATCCTACTTCCAACTGAACTGACACTTTTATTATTGGCTTAATCATGATGAGGTATTGTACTGATAAGTGCTTATCATGAATATGGTGTTTAGAATATAGTAGTTAAATCAAAGTCTAACTTACTTGTAACTGAAAACAAAGACATCTATAAATAAATAGGTATCAGGTGTTCATAACCCTCCGGCACTAAATGATTACAAAAATATGATAACATACATAAAAAAGTTATAAAAGTAATTGCTTAGATACCAAAACTTAAGACCTTTCAATAAATAAGAGAGATACATGATTTTAAACATGAGGGTGAGTTAAAAATACGAGGACAACAACTTCACTTAGTTTAATTCATAACTTGATAATTTAACATGAAATAAATTTTATATTACATGGGTAATTAAAATTTATCACAACATGAAATAACTAAATTCAGATAAAAACACATCTTGACCTGGCTTGAATTCAAATTACTAAGAAAAACAAGGATTAAGTTCATAATTAACATGGATAATTTCATAAAAGAGAGAATATTTTATACATTAATCAAAAATAAGACTTAGGCTCAATGGGTGGAACAAATCTATTGATGAATACCCCTACATTCTTCAATTAGATAAATTCTTGATGAAAACTTGAGATTGGAACATGATTCTATAATTCTTGGGGGAAAAAAGCTTGATTTTATTCTTGGGGAAAAAAGAGAAAGGGTTTACGTGCTTAAAAGATGAGCAAGTGAAAAATAATGTCTTTTTTAGAGCTTTAATTCATCATTTGGATGATTGGGGGTGAGGGGGAATGACCAAAATGCCCTTTGGTCCCTTAATTAAAATACAAGAAAAACATTGCCTTTGTGGCACAGAGATTATCATAGAGACTAACCTTCATGTTGCGGACCTTATTAAAGAGGCACTACATCTGTACAGGGACCCTGTCATGAAAGTATTACCTTCATGACACATCCAGATCGCGGAGGCATTCTGCCTCTAAGGACCAAAATCACCCTAAACCCCTTCTGGAGATTTTGAAACTCTTTCGGTACACCTCATTATATCCCTAAATTTTTTTCAACTCAAAAATCAATGTTTCTAATTTGGGATGGCCAAAAATAGATTCATTGAAATCTTGGGGTCTTGATAAAGACTAAATCCCCTACACTTAGTGTAAAATTTATGCCTTGGACCCCTTAATCATACAACTAAAAACTGAAATGATCCTATGATCTTACAGCATATTACAATATCACCCCCTAGGGTTCATTCATTCTTAAATGAAATTGGTTAAGCTTAGATAGTGTAGTAAATACTTATGAGATGAAGCATGACTAAATAACTGAATATGAAACATGATACATGAACTAAACTAAATATGTGACTGCATACAATAACCTAACGATGGTTACATAGAAAAAATAGTAAACGAGAGAGTCAATCTAAGAGAAACCATACACCTCAAGTTAAGTCTGAATTCATAGAGAAAAGATGGGGATATTTGGATCGCATATCTACTTTCGTTTCTCAAGTGGTATACTTAAAGGATTGATTTCACCATAAAATCTCAACTAAAGGACTTATTTATTCCTCAACCTATGAATTTGGCAGTCAAAGATCTCAAATGGTACTTCTTCATATGAGAGACCATCTTTCACATTCTCACTCTCTAAAGGAATAACATAAGTTGAATCACCAATACATTTCTTTAGCAAAAAGACCATAAACACCAAATGCATTGAGGTCAAGTCTGCAAGAAACTCTAACTCATAAGCTTCCTTTTAAAAATAACTACTAATTCTATATGGGACAACATAATATGGATTGAGCTTCCCCTTCTTGTCAAATAAACCAAGTCTCCAATATTATAACACCCTAGGAATTTGACCATCTCAAAATTTCCTTGGTTTTTAACTTACTATCCTTGATATGACAAAAGGTACCAATCATAACCTTAAATATGACTTATGGGATAGCTTGAGTGTTCACTTATACCCTAGGTGGTATGGTTGTGTAGGCTACTACTCAATATATGACTTACTAGGGTATGAATCGAATAGGAGAATATGAGTGGTTTAAGGCAAGTCGTATGGTGCAAGATTATTTTGGTCTTTTTAAATCTGCCCATTTGTTGGTTGTAATTGAGTGTACCACTCATACCCTTATTATACAAGTATGGATATGTGTTTGAAATAAAAACTAGTAGGTAGGGCCTTGGAATGGTCTTAGGAATGAGTTGGGGTACCACTCGTACCCTATGATATGGATCATATAGTTGTTCCATACCCCTGGACGTAGCTTGTTTTAAATCTTAAGTCAAGGGTAGTGTAGACATTGTCTACTTTAAAAAAATTTTATCCTCACATTATATAGACCTTGGTGACCTTTCATAACACTTTTTGAAGGATTAAAACACTTTTTATACTCTCTAAAACTTACTCATGAAGATTTGATGGTAGGGTTTTTTTATGTGTTCTTCAAATGGCTCAAAGGTCGAGATTTCTTCCTTGAATCTTCTTGTATAAGGCATATACTCCTCCCCTCATTGTTAGTTCCAACTAAAAGAATATGTATTGTGTTTTAAAAAATTATTTATGGATCATAGATGGTGGTTTTCAAAATATATGTTGAGGGTCTTGATGCATATGGTTTGGTATTTGTTTAAAGAATATTTTTACATATTTTTATGTAATGGTTTGCATATATGGTTATTTGTTGATTATGTTGCGACAAATCTGTCTTGAGCAACCCTGTTTATGGTGGTTTATTCATTGGTTTTTAGTCTTGGTAAAGGTATGCCCTCAACATATTTGATAAGATACCTCAAAGAATGTTTTTACTCTATTGTTGATCTTTGATTGGAAATCTTGCACGGTTTGGTTTGGTAATGGAACTTTAATGGATTTGGATAGTTTTTCATGGTTTAAATGATATAAATTCTTTAAATGTTTGGCATGGTCTAAAATAATTTAGAAATGGTTTTAAATGGTATAAATGGTGTACATGATTTAGAAAGATTAAAAGGTAAAGCCTTGGTGGCTAGGAAAATAGTTATGCTTGCGGGGTATGTAGAATCCACCAAGTGGTTTAATATGGTAAATGGAAGGGCACTTTTAAGACCCCTTAAAACTATATATGGTTGGCTATGGATAGTACTTTCAAGTAAGGTTGGTATGACGATACCACCACTTGATGCCCTTGGTTAATAAATGGTAAATGGATTAGCTGGTTTCTTTGTAAGGTTTTAATTGTGAAATAATGGCAGAATATGTGTCAAAGCTAGGGAAAGTGAAGGTCCCAGAGAGACCAAAACTAGAAACTCATACTAGTCAATGTGAGCTTGGTCTTTGTGATCATGTGCATGATGTCACAGTTTATATTTTGTTGATGTACTAGTCACCCCAGGTTTTCTTCCTCGGTTGTGCGGCTATACGCATTGGGGCCCTTTTAGTAAGGGGAGCTAAACCCATATAGCCCATGGGTGGTTTAGGACAGCAAAGCTACACAACTCAATTAAAGGTATTAAATTCATACTAAACTCGATTCTCTTTCCTGACATAGTTATATATATTTATGGTTGTATGCACAATGAAAGGTTTTACTTGTCTTTGAAAATGGAATTATCTTATCCTTACCTTTAGTGCATAGTAGTGCCCACCCACTAACCCATCTTCGGGTAGCTGTATGACAACGCTATGTAGGAATCAACCATTCTACTTCTCTTGCTTAGTGATCAGATTCAAGAACAATCAATGTTTGATTAAAGTGGTGAGCTTCCATAGTTTAGAAGGCATTTATTTCATGCCATGTTCTATTTTACATATTTCTCATCTTTCATAGTCTTTTATTTTGGCTATGGTAGAGGGCATGTCTCGACTAGCTACTCTTTGGTTAGTCTAAAGGCTTTGCATGGACAACTGTGGACATGGGTATGGTATATATTATTTTTTTATAGGTACATACATACATTGTCTTATTATCATTATATTGGTTTATGGTTTCCATATTTGTTTGGTAGGCTATTGGGTGGTTGGTCTTGGTTAGGTTTGTCTTGGATATAGACTTATCTCAAAGTCACCATATTTTTAGATATATTATCTTGTTAAATATTTTGACTTCAATCAACTTAAGGTGTGTATATGGCTGTTGGGTTAGGAAATGGGGGCAATTTTTGGTCCTAGTTGGACTTCGGATTGCCCATTACGATAAGGCCCTTATGTTTAGTCATGTCAAGTTTGTATCAGAGCTTTATATTTTGGTGTTATGGGGTTTCCACAAAGTTGTATTCAGTAGAGTCTTGCTTATAGGTGTGTTATGCACCACACTTATAATCAGAAGGCTATGAGCCATTTAGAATCTTTCACTTTCTTGGTTATTCTGCTTTTGGGTTATGAAGTCTAAGGTCTTAAAGTCTTCTCTAAATATTCCTTGGTTCACTTTTTGGATCATATCTTCTCAACAATCTAAGGTTTTGGAAATTTACCTCTTCTACTAAAAAATAACATAGATGGATCTAGTCTAACTCATGAGGCACAAACCTGATCAGGGGTTGCAACTTTTGGTTTTTCCAGTGAAGCCTAATCCTCATCATCCCATTTTATTTAAATATTTTGTGGTTGGTCGAAGATGTTTAGCAGGGTGAATGCTAGCATGAAAAACAGGGATAAAGATAAAGTAATGCCATTAATTCAAAACAAAAAAAATAATGTGAATAAAAATATGCAATTACATATATACATATATACCATGCCAGTGTATGGAACAAGCTTTAGCATGTATTTTAAAACATTAGCCTGGGTTGTGTAGCTTTACCATCATAAACCACCCACGGGCTATAGGGGTCTAGTGTTACCCCTTAAATGGGACCTAGTACATGAAGCTACATGAACTGGAGTTATCATAGATAGTCAGGGATTTCACTGTACACTACGCTTGCTATGATACATATATACATGTTTAGTCTTTGGGGATTCACTAATACCTTACAAGAACATGGTCATTAAAACCTATCCTCATATCGGTAAACATGAGTTTCCATTGTCCATCATTCGGACACACACATTCACAAATAGCTATCACAACCCCTGCTTTGCCCAATTAAAACATTTATCGTGTAACCAAACCACCAATTCAAGGATTCAATTATTACAGCATTATTAAGTTCTACCATCATACCGACTATACCTTGCAAGCAATGTCCTTAAGACAACACTTAGGGGATTACCATGTGCCCAGTAGCCTCTATAATTAAAATTACTCTGGGAATTCCCGTGTACCCCACAAGGTTTTCAAAACCATACTCAATCATTTAACCATTTGTTCATGCATTAATTTCAAGAAATAAGTCGAATCAAACACTTTGGGGATTTTATTGGACACCTAATTCAAATTCCCACCTTTCCCAATACTACAAACCAATTTTATAAAACAAGGTTGGGGTCATAATCACTTCAAAAGTCATAATCTTAGAAAAAATTACCATTCTCATGCTCAACATGGAATGTTAAAAACCATATATAAAACATGGAAAACCATAATGAAATCATGGGAAAACATTATTTAATGATAAGCATTAAAAAACCCCAACCTTTATTTCAAAACCATAATGATACCATGAAATCCATACATTAAAATATGTTCTTTCAATAAAAAAAACAATGAGGGAGGATCAACATCCCTGAAATACCAAGAAATTTAGAAGAGATACCACCGTTAAAACCCTAGATGATCACTTTCTTTAAAACCCTAGATTTAGATTAAAAAGTGAGTTTGAGAGAGATTTTTAGGAGTGTTTTATTGGGAATGATGTGATAATGAATCCCCAACGAAGGTTTTAAGTCATAAGGTCCAAGGGGTTAAAGTGAGAAATATCCAAAGTTCCCTGAACCTAGAACGTAAAAAAGTGTCGCCTTTGACTATGAGTCAACCATTGACTCATAACCAAAATGGTGACCAAAACTTGATAATAGATTTATCAACATGTTTACAAGACTATTGATAATACAAAGCTTGTCTACTTTACATGCAGAGAAGCAGAATAGGTGGGTTGAAAAAAAGAAACTTACAGAGTTAAGAAGCTATGGGGAACACGGTTGTAGTGTTTGCCTTCTATGATTTTCAACTTAAAGAACCAAGTTTGGTTACTACTTATTGATTACTTCCAAAATCCTTCTTTTATTTTTCTGCACTGCTCATGAATTACATAAAACCATTCAACTATTCAGCATCTTCCCTTGTTGATCAATGCAAACCTAGTTGGGTTACTATATATGTCATCGACCGCAGTATACTTCTTTGGAGGCTAGTTTTGAGAGACATCAAATTTTGTCACCATTACTGGGAAAGATGGCATAATTGTAGAATGAATTTTTTAAAGTTTGCGGGTTTTATTTTCTATTTTTGATTTAGCATATACCTATATGTAAAACACTCGGAGAAGAGGCAATACCTTACTCCCTTTTGATCTAGAGCCAAGAAAAATTCTTTAAACACTACGAAATATGGCAGTACAAGTTTGTGATGGTGTTTCGATTGGAGTTCAAGACCCTCTACCTATTGATCCAAATACAGCAATCCCACGTGCTCTACTTGATCTATAAAATATTATAGATTTATATATGTAACAAGTTTTAAAGCTAGAGAGATGAGTAGATGAAGAATCTTGATTTGATGAAGAGTCTAGGAGTGCTTAGAATAGAAAATGAGTTAGGATGAGAAAAGTGGGCGATAGTGTTCAGAGAGTCAAAGTTCTACCGATCCCTGCATATAAGCCTCTACAACCATATGAAGAAGATGACGAGGATATGAGATATTTTGGAAATCTTCTGTAGATCACTAAATATCGGTTCAAGAGCAATAACAAACCTTATTTTAGAAAGTGCATTTGAGAATTTTTTGTGGGATTATGAACAATAGATGCTAGCGGATATTTTAGTAACCAATAAAGGATGGCATACAAGAGATACTAAAAATTGTGCACGTGCATATGATATTAGAGTAGCTTGTAATCATGGAATGAATAATGACTTTATAGTGCAAGAGGTTTCTCAACTTTAGAATGATATTGTGCTTCTTCCAAGCAATTAGAAACATTGGGTGCTGAGAAAGTAAATTTAATTGAGGCTCAGGTATCTACTTCAAAAACTTTTGAGATTTAATCTGAAGATAAAATGAAGTATCTTGATCAAAGTTTAGCTAATTTTAGAGCCCAAGGTCAAGGAAATCTTTTATAATGATAGTTACAGAGATAGAAGTAGAGAGAGATGGTCATTTGTGTATGGAAAGATGACTACAAATACAAAAGTGACAAATGCATTCCATATGGCAGTTGTGATTTAGAATCTAGAATAGAGGCAATATTGTCAAAATTAGTCAAAGGGCGAGAATACCAAGAGAGTTATCTTAAGGAGATTAAGGCAGATCTAACTAGGCTGGATCCAAAAGTTGTGTCATATACTATGGTAAACAATTGGAGCAACAATATGGAAAGATATCGGCCACATTTAATTAAAGAAAACCTAGCGCTTTTCCTAGTAATACGATTGGAAATCCAAAAAATGATGGTCACTACCATGCCATTGCCACTCGAAGTGGTAAAACCACCTAGACCGGCCTGTACCAATTATAGATGAACAAAAGAATGACGATGAACATGTTGATGTAGGAAGCAGTTGAGAGCAAGATAAAGGAAAAGATGATGCTAAGGAGCTTGTTCTAAAACCCATTCTGAGACCTCACCCTCCTTTTTCTTAAAGTCTTAAAAATAAACAATAAAATGGAAAGTATCAAAAGTTTTTGTAAATACTAAAATAACTTTTAGTCAACAATCCACTTGTAGAAGCATTATAGCAAATTCCAGGACATGAAAATTCATGAAGGATCTATTCACCAAGATGATGTCAGTCAGTTATGAGCTAGTAAAATATATTCATCATTCCAGTGTTGTGGATACTAGATAATTTATGGAGAAGAACGAAGATTCTGGTGCATTCACTATGTCATATGCCATTGGATCTTTTGAGTGCGCTTATGCACTATGTGATTTGGGTGCAAACATCAACCTCATACCATTTGTAATGTTTAAACTGTTAGGGTTAGGAGCACTTAAACCAACCACTGTGAGATTAGTGATGGTATATATGATAGTGGAAAAGCCAATTGGTATTTTATATGACGTATTAGTGAAGGTGGATTTTTTTATTTTTCATATGGATTTTGTGATATTTGACTACAAAGTGGACTTTCAAGTCCTAATTATTGTGGAAGGACCATTCCTATTTATAGAAAGTATTTTGATTAATTTAAAACTAGGTCATCGAATACTGAGACTCAATGATGAATAGATGATATTCAATATATGCAAACCCAGGAAGTATTCAGATGAGTTAAGGGTGGTATCCGTGATTGATATGTATGATGCTGAAGAAAATTCATTCTATGATGTTAATTTAATAACTCTGTGGAATGATGGTTTTTGTGTTGCTGTTTCAAATAAAGAAAGGTTGGGTGTTGAAGCACTAGCAATGAGGCTCATAATCTTTTATAGTGATGGTATTGCAGATTATGATGAAATGGTATGTGCACTTTATTGGAGTGGTTCTTACACTTATGCACCAAAGAAGTTTTAATTGGATTAGTATAATAGAACTACTCCACCTACACGTCCATCCATTGAAGAGCCACCAGTCTTAGAATTTAAAACTCTCCCTACTTACCTGCAATATGCATTTTTGGGAGCGAACAATACTTTGCCTCTTATCATTGGATCTAACTTGTGTGATACTGAAGTAGAAGAATTATTATTAGTGCTATAGAGATTTAAGAGGGCCATTGGATGGTCCATTTTAGATATTGTGGGTATACTACATGGTATTTGTACTCATAAAAATCAACTTGAATTGGATTATGTTCCATGTATAGAGCATCAACTCAACTCAATCCTTCTATGCAGGAGGTGGTGATGAATGAGAAAATCAAGAGGTTAGATATTTATGTAGTGTATCATATTTCTAATAGTAAGTGGGTCAGTTCGGTACAATGTGTTCCAAAGAAAGGCGGTATTACTATTATGACTAATAAGTGGAATGCGCTAGTTCAAATGAGGCCAGTCACAGGATAAAGAGTTTGCATGGACTACAAGAAATTGATTGCATGGAATCAGAAGTACAATTTTACCATGCCTTTATGGACCAGATGTTAGACAGGCTAATGGGAAAAGAATGGTACTATTTTCTTGATGGGTATTCAAGATATAACCAAATCATTATTGCACCTGAAAACCGAGAATAGACCACATTTACTTGTCCCTATGAGACATTTTTCATTCAAATGTATGGAATTTAGGCTATGCAACACTCCAGCCATATTTTATAGGTGTATGATGTCAATCTTTTCTAACATGGTATAAGTCACCATCAAAGTATTTATGGATGATCTTTCAGTTGTTTATGATTCTTTTGATAACTACTTAGCTCACTTGGCAAATGTTCTCAGAAGGTGTGAAGAATGCATCTTGTTACTTAATTGGGAAAAGTACTATTTTATGGTCAAAGAAGGTATAGTGCTGAGACAAAAAAATTCAAAAAGGTGTAGTAAGGTAATAGAGCAAAGATTGAAGTGATCGAGAAATTACCTCTGCCAATTTTTGTGTAGGGTATCTATAGCTTTTTGGGACATGGTGGTTTTTATAGCTGATTCATTAAGGATTACTCCAAGATTGCCAACCATCTATGTAGCCCCTCGAGAAAGAGGTGATATTTTACTTTAATGAAGCATGCTTAAAGGCTTTTGTATTTTTGAAAGAGAAGTTGATTAATGCTCCTATTATTCTGTCCCAAGATTAGCCCTTGCCATTTGAGATTATGTGTGGTGCGAGTGCTTTTTAGGGGATATATTGTTAAACAGAAAGAAAAGATCCTTCATCCCATATAGTATGCTAGCAAGGCACTAAATCCTGCTCATAAGAACTACTCTGTGATGAAATAAGAGTTGTTGGCAGTGGTTTTTGCCTTTGAAAAGTTTAGGTCTTATTTGATTGGGACAAAGGTGGTTGTGCTTACAGATCATGCAGCATTGCAATACTTAATGGAAAAATCCAAAGCCTTGAATAATTAGAAGGGTGTTATTGATGCAAGAAATTAATTTTGATGTCAAGGAAAAAAAGGCACTCCGAATTAAGTTGCAGATCATTTGTCTAGGATTAAGAAGGAAGTTAGGTAGAATGCTGACACTAGGCTCGTGATTGACGATAGTTTTCCATATTAACAATTGGTGGCATCTTTCCAAGATCTAATTCCATGGTTTGTAGACTATGCAAATTATCTAGCAAGTGATCAAATCCCTGAAGATCTTTTCTTTCAGCTGAGAAGGAAGTTTATGCATGAGGTAAGGGAATTTTTTGGGATGAACCTTATTTATTCAGAATTTATAGGGATGGACTTACTCATAGATGCATACCTAAGGTGGAGATAATGAGTATACTTGAGGTTTGTCACTCATCACTAGTTGGGGGTCATCATGGAGGAACCCGCACAGCCCATAAAATCTTGAAATGTGGGTATTATTGGCCAACAATTTAAGAAGATGCACATGATTTTAGTTATTCTTGTGATTAATTTAAATGACAAGGTAATGTCTCTAGACGCCATGAACTTCCTATGACTACCATTTTAGAATTTAAATTTTTTGATGTATGGGGTGTAGATTTCATGGGACCTTTTGAGAGTTCATTTGGCATGAAGTATATACTTATGGCTATGGATTATGTATCCAAATTGGTGGAAGTATATGCGCTCCCAAACAATGAAGCACGTAGTGTCACTGTATTTTTAAAAAGGCATATTTTTCTCAATTTGGCACCCCACGTGCTATCAGTAGTGTTGGTGGGTCATATTTTTTTAATCATCTATTCAATAGTCTGCTTGAAAAATATGGAGTGAAACACAAGGTGCCATCTCCAAACTAGTAGAGAAGTTGAGGTGTCCAACAGAGAAATCAAGTCCATCTTGCCGAAGATAGTGAATGCCATTACGACTGATTAGTCACGAAAATTAGATGATGCATTGTGGTCTTATGGAACAGCATTCAAGACCCTAATTTGTGCTTCACCTTATTAGCTAGTGTATGTAAAGGCTTGTCACTTGCGTATTGAGCTTAAACATAAAGCATTGTCTGCCTTGAAGAAGATAAATTTTTAGTGTCAAGATACAACCAAGTCAAGGATGAATAGTATGAATGAGTTGTATGAATTTTGAATCCGGTCATATGAAAGTTCTCCACTTTTCAATGAAAAGATAAAGTTGCATCATGACCGCAAAATTGAGAAAAGAATCTTTGAAAAGGGTGACCAGGTATTGGTTTACAATTTAAGGCTACGCTTGTTTCTAGGTAAGTTGAAGTCTAGATGGTATGGCCCTTTTATTATACTAAGAGTGTTTCCATATGATACTTTGGAATTGAAGAGATATGGTGAAGCCTCATTCAAGGCGAATATGCAAAGACTCAAGCACTATTTGGGTAACATTAAGGAAACAAATGTGATTTTTGAGATGGACCTTAGTGAAGGATAAGTAACCAGGGTAATTGCGTGGTGTCGCGATGTCAAAACAAGCACTGTATGGGAGGCAACCCATGAGGCTAGTTGGTGAATCTGAGTACCCAACTTAGCCATGTCGTGTTGCAATGTTAATTCAAGCGTTATACAGGAGGTAACCCATGTTTTTAGACTTATTTATAGGGTAATATGTTTGTTTAGTGTGCAAGACTAAAAATAGCAAAAAGAATTTAGAAAAGTTCAAGTGAATAGGTCATCGAACTCTTCAAGAGTCATATTTAGATAGTACGACTCGTGAGTAGGAGCCGTAAGGACCTAGAAGAAAATTCAGAATCAGGTAAAATTTTCTGGAATGGATTTGATTCTTAGAATGAGTCATACCTCTAGGTGAGACTTATCACATTGAGTCGTATCCACTCCAAACCCCAGGTAAGTTTCCAAGACTATAAGAGTTGAAGAAATAACCCGTAAGCCTGGGTACGAGTCATAAACACAACTCGTACCTAAGTATAATAGGTCAGGTTCATGGGTTAACTCGGACCAGTTCTACTAAAATAAAATGAGACGGCACCCATCGGGTACCTGATACCCAAAATTGAACCCACCTCCATTGTGGATAAAATGTTAAGCTTTCGACTCCTAAAATCCACTAAAACACTCTAAATTAACTACCATATTTCTTGGATTCTTCACTCTGTAAGAATTTAATCACAAATTTGGGAAAGAATAAGTGAAACCTCGATCAACCTAATTTCTCAATCATTCAAGTAAGTTTCAAACTCAAACTCTTTTTATTTCAAGATGATATTTTCAATACGTGGTATGTAAAATTGCTTCGTGCTTATTTTACATATAGGTTACATTTGGTACCCTAGTTTTTGGGTTTACGTTTAAAATGGGAATTGGGGGTGAATGTGGTTTCGGGTGTTGATATTATGTGTTTTTAGGAATAGAATTAGGTAATATTGATGCATAAAGTAGATGGGTACTTTAGGAAATTCAATTTGTAGTCAACTCTAAGGTTAAACCTTTATGTTGCAGTGGATACAAAACATCTTAGGACTCGTACCCATAAGTAACTAGTCGGAATATGACTCGTACCTACTCATAATATAAAAGTTTAACTAAGTCTATGTTCTGGTATGGGTACCACTATACTATATGAGTTGTACCCAAACCATATGACTCATACGTTGAATTCAAAAGGACCTGGGTACACATTATCATTTTGAATATATTTTTGAATTACTTATGAGTGTTAGTAAGGAGTTGTACCTTAGCTTACGACTAGTTTGGAGTACTTATAAGCAAGCCAGTGAACACCCATGAATACACTGAGTATGATACGACTCGGTCATATGAGTCGTACCCAGTACGAAGGACTGGTACGCTCTACTAGTACCCTAAATAGTAGATACATATTGACAACTTACTTTCTTCTTTTACTTTCTTTTCTGTATTTAAATATTAATGAAGGTGTACTTGAAGGTACAATGTCTATGAAAAATGCATCTTCATCCAAACAAGTGGCTAAAAAGGGAAACAAGAAAAAACAATCATCCAGTACTTAGGCCACTGAGTCTTCCACTAGTAACGATGAATTATAAGACTCACAGAAGGGCAAGGTTGACATAAAGCTGCAAAATGGTGCCAAGGAAAAGAATATAGCATCTCTAGAGGAAACACCTCTATGGGGTTCAAGGTGAAAGAAACTGACTATTTCCCCTCCTTATATACCTCTACTATCAGATACAGAAGATGATGTAGAATCTAGTTGTGAAGAAGTGAGTTCTAATAATGCTCACGCTACAGAATATTTGAATGCTACACTAATTGATAGAAAAGACCCCCCACTTGTACATACAACTTCTTCGGTGCCCATCATTGAATAATAGGGGTACCCAGCATAAAAAAGATATTTAGTGACAGACAATGCAGACTCCAAACTGGATAGATCAAACGCGTGTTTTATCTTGAGTAGAGGTTGAAAACTACAGGGATGAAGGAGTTACCCAATTTCGAGGAGTATTTCAAGAAGTATGGCATTGATTTTATGACTAGAGCACACTTAGAGTATAGTGAGGTACTTGTATAAGAGTTTTATGCGGTGTATAAGGGCGAGCTTAAGAGACAGAATCCCTAAGGTCAATTATAGAAAAGTGTTGATCCTTTATGATTATTGACTATTTGGGAGTGCGGGGAGATATTTCCCCACCCACCATTGGTCAATTCTTGTATAGACGGGATTATCAACCAATGGTCAATAGTAAGATCGACTATCAGCTGGAGGAGATACGAAAAGTTACTAATAAACCAATGGGTTTGAAGGAGAAAATTTGTTTTTTTGGGTTGATTGCAGAGATAATAGCGTGAAATTAAAAAAACATTGTATGGGTTGTCGAAGGCCCAAGAGTGGTGTCCCAAAAAATCAATAAGAGTGCCCTTACATTAATGGACAAGGGATGGTAGACATTGGCCCAACACAGGATTTGTCCCACCATAAGAGATAATGTATTGAGCTTGGTTTAGGCTGCTATGATTGAAGGCTTCATACTCGGATATGAGATTGATATTGGAGAGTTTATAGCTCTAAAAATAAGGGATTGTGTTATAGGATATTAGAAGTCATAGATGGCATACCCATTTATGATCACACAACTTTATTTGGCTGCCGGGGTAAAGGATATCCTAGGGGTAGATGAGATGATCGAAGCCACTAATATTACTTATCTTCGGTTGATCCATGATGAAGCCAACTCATTGGCCAAATAGGCAAGATATTTTGTAGATATCATAGATGATATATTTAGGTAGAGTGAACAGACGGATGTAACAAAGACCATCGATGCTGCTGAGGTGGGTTGACAGGTTGAGACCGCACAAACACTATGGATGAAATGGTCATATCTATTGCCCCACCTCTGGTGCAATCTGTATCACACCACCCGAGAGGTATGTCAGCTGCTTTGGTGATGATTTTGCAAGCTATGTGGACTAAGGCGATGCTGAGATTAGGTATGTTGGAAGCCAAGGTCCACAACATAAAAAAGGGCGTGAAACCCTCGGTTAACAAATAGATAGTGAGCCGGGATACATGGGTCCAAGGGTGATTTGATGCTTTTGAGTTGTGGATTACTTGACAGTAGGACTCGATCTAAGGGCCCACGTGTTGATGTTGTTGATCCTGCGCCTTGAGAGCCCAGGATAACCTTTCATCCTTAATTTAATTTTTTTAACACTGGGGATATTGCAAGGATTTTCAATAAGGGGTGGGGGGTATATTTGATTCTGAATATCTGGGAGTAGCTGAAAAATATAAGCTAAATGTCTATTATGACTTGTTGATGTGGTGCTGACAAAAGGATGAAGCAGGGAGAAAATAAACACCTTTGGTAGAGGACTATTTTTACGGATTTTTGAGTGATTTTTCAATTTACTTGTCACCAATGTGCAATTTTTGAATTGATTTTAAATTGCATTGATTTGTGATTCTGGAAACATGAATATTAAGTGATTTTAAATGATTATGCTGAAAGTAAATGAGTTACAATTGACTTATGTTTAAAAGGTGAGACCCCTCCTAAATATTTGTTAACTGTGTGATATGTGTATGTGTGAGACTGTGTGAATCTAATAATGGCATTTGGATTAGGGATAGAGAAATTAGGGGCAAATAGTTGAATAACTTGATAAGTAGTACTTAGCAATGTAACCCTGTCCAAGAGCGTGTGAGGTTTACTGAGTTTCGAGTGTAAAAAAATTTAGAACTTGCCTGATTACGTTTACCTAGGTCTAAGATAGTAATGTAGGCGAAGATCATAAGCCCTTGTTGTAATTCCACCCGATCCTAAATGTCCTAACCAAATGAATGAATCCCTTTGATCCTAATATTTAGTCGTAATTGACCAAATTTTGTAGTTTACACCAATTTCAACTTCCCATTTACCTTTCAATGAATCTATTTTGGCCCTGGTCCTCTTTAGACACTGTACCCCTCAAATCAGGAAAATCATCTAAGTAAAAGGTGGCTATTTTAGGGTGAGTAGGAGAAAAAGAGTATGAAGATATTTCATATAGAAGAAAATTTTGAAACTTAGACTGGTGTGGTAAAAACAAAAGAAGCAGAAAAATAATTTGCAATGAAAAGAAACAGAAAAGAAAAATAAAGTCAAAAAAATCGTGCCTGGCCCAATCTGAATGTGTTAAAATAAATAGAGAGACATAAGGATAGAAATAAAATTGAAGAATAAGTTGAAAGATAAGTAGACCCCAAAGAAAGCATAGTGTTAAGGAGGTGTAGTGACTAAATAAATCTAAAAAAGATATCATACCATCATAAAGACTATGCTACATACTGAATAAAGTCTTGTAGTAATCCTACCTCAACTTTCTAAAAACTTAGAAAGAGAGCATAGGGACAAGCCTATGGTATTTTATATACACCAGTGATACTTCTTTGTGAGAGAAAGAGTCATTTGTTACATCCCTGAATAAACTAATTAATCCATACTGAGAATGAAAGGGATTTCTTTGACTGTGTGTGCATACAGGTTATGTTGCTAGGTCACTAGATTATTTGGAGAAAGTAATTCGTGTCAATGCCTAATGGTCTATTGCTGATGTAATGACATCATTGTATTTCCTCCCATTTCTTTGTATGCTAAATTATTATACGCAGTGAGTCTTGAAAAGTTAAAACTAGGAAGGGAGCAACAAGATTGAAAATTGAGTTCAAAATTACTGCCATGGGTTGCTTAAGATCTTCCTATTTAAGCATCATTGTTCTGAAATTGTTTTTGGTTTTGTTTGGCTGAGGACACTAAATAGTCTTAATTGAGGGTCTTGATGTGTTATGGAAACATAGCATTTTCTATGCTTAAATCCATAAATTTATATATGTACTTATGTTGTTTTAGTTGATATAATGCACTTTTATGTTTATTGTGGGTAAAACAGGTCAACAATAGTGTTGGGTAAAAATGGAAGAAAAGGACCTAGAAAGACAAAGTCTGATCAAGATACGAGTTACCTTATGAGTCGTCAATACAGCATGCATCTCGTAGGATGACTATAAATCATAATAGAACACAAAGACAAATTGAGAATCTAAGTGTTGAGAAGATACGACTCGAGCACCCAAATTATTAACAAGGATACGAGTCGTATAATGAAATCATATACATAACAAAACCCAAAGATGCCATCCAAAGTTGAAATCTCAGTAGTATATGAGTCAAAAGTCTAAGTATGACTCATATAGGTGAAACATATACAGACCAATGTTTATTTTTTAGAAATACAGAAGTCTCGAGTGGATACGAGTGAAGGAAACGAGTCGTATAGTCAAGGTAGAACTCGTGAGCAGAAGTCATATGAAGAATAGAAAGTTGAATCCTTGGGAGACAAGGCACTATAATTGATACAAGACGGCATAGTACGACTCATATGATGAGCATACGAGTGGATGAGCAAGTCATACCATGTGCTAGCTTAACTTTTCTTATTCTATTTTTATTAGGATTCTAAGTATTGTTGAAAAACTATAAATACCTTAGGGTTTTTCCTTTATTTGGTTCCGTACTTTTACATACTTTAGAATTACTTTACATTATTGATACTTTGTTCTTGAAATTTTTGGTTTTTATTCAATTGAAGACTTTGGATTTTATTCATATCATTATTGTGCAATTAATTACACTCTTTCTTTATTGATTATTATGGATTGTTGCATGAACATGAGCGGCTAAGTTCCCTGACTAGAGTTGTTGAAACCTAGGTGGATTAACTACATAAGAAAAGTGGGAGATTCAGCTATTCTAAATTAAACTATATATATCTTAATCTTCTTCATAAAAATTAACCTCAGAGCTGCTGCAGAAGCTTGGGGAGAGACTGTATTCATAAACATCCTCACAAGGGAATTTGTGATTAGGAAAATAAGATTAAGACAGTAATTGAGATTCACTTCCATCATTATTATTTTGATATCTAATCTAATCAACTCAAGACTCAAAATTTAACAATTGAACTAAAGTCATAGACAAGGATAAATAAGGTGATGCCCTAAGACTCACAAGGTAAAGGGTGAGATTTATCAACACGTTCAAAAGACTGTTTATGATACAAATCTTGTCGACTTTTGCTTCAGAGCAACAAAATAGGTAGGTTGAACACAAGAAAAATATAGATTTAAGAATCCAAGAAGAACACAGTCCTAGTCTTCATCTTTAATTATTTACAACTCAAAGCAACCATGTTAGGTCACTACTGATTGATTACTTCTAAAATTCCCCCTTTAATTTTTTGCACTGCTCATAAATTATATCAAACCAAGAAATATTTTGGCATCGTTCCTGTGGGATCGACCCTAACCTAGATGGTTTATTACACTTTTCATCGGTCGTAACATACTTCTTTGGAGGTTAGTTTTGGGTGACCTCACGATATCTATCTATAAGTATAAATTTTGGGCGTATGGTTTATGAATAGTTTTTTCCAAATGCATTATTTTATCACTATCCATGGAGTTACATACTAGTTATCGCCACACTAACTGTCCTCGAATGTTGTGCCATTTTATGATATAAGTTTGGAGGATTTTTCTATTACTCATATGCAGCGTTAGGCGGTGTGGTTCATCTATTATACTGATATATAGTTGTATGCCTCCACCTTTTGGAAGGATCAATAATTTCATTAGTTTATTTTCTATCTTACTACTTTTGGATTCTCTTTGTCATTGTTGGGGGCATGAACCGACTTAGTTTGGCAATCTTGGTCTAATGGCTTTTGTAGACAAGTATTGGGTTGGTTAATTATTTTAATTCTTAGAATCTTTATTTGAATTAACTATTATTCACTTTACCATTTTATTTGGATTTTCTTATTTATCTTTATGTGGTATTGATGTATGGTTAAGAGGGTTGTCTCAGGCCTATGGTTGGCTTCAGATTGCTAGTAACGGTAAGGCCTAGGTTTGGGTCATGACAAGCATAGTATGAAAGAATGGTTCAGGATCGCTTAGTAAGAACAAAGTTGTAATGAGTAGAGCCCTTTTAATGGGTGTGTAGTGCACCACACTTATAAGAGGGAGGATACAAAGCATTTAGGAATGTTTTCCTTTCTTGTGTTCTATTTTGAGCTATAGAGTCTAGTCTTGTGAAACTTCTCTAACTCCTTGCTTACATACATTTAAGATCATGCCTCTATGATAATATGATGGTTGCAAAAACACTATTGGAATATCCCTCCCATCTGAGGAAAATATAAAGGGAACTTACCTTGTTTATAGAGTGAAGACCCGATCTAGGGTCTCTGATCCTGACTGTAACACTTAATGTAGGGTTTCACTGGTCCCTACTAGTCCTCCTCGGGCTTCTCAAGTTGGTGATACTTATGCTCAATTGAGTTGTAGAGATATCTCTAATATAGAGTTTTGTTAGTCTATCGATATGCTTTCCCAACAAGTGGCATCACAGTCTCATTAGTCAGATCATGTTGGTCCTATTGCTAATTTATCTAAGGTTAACTGGGCTGGCAAGTTTATGAGGTTGGATCACCCAACCTTTATAGGCTTTAAGATTGAGGAGGATTGTCAAGAGTTTATTGATGAGATGTAGAAGATCCTTAGGGTGATGCATGTTATAGATTTAAAAGGTGTGGAATTTACTTCTTATCAATTAGAGAAGGTGGCTTTCCAATTGTGTGAAAGAGTGGTAAAAGATGTGGGTTAATGGTGCTGGGTTTGTGATTTGGGATGAGTTTAGGTGTTTTTCTTGATCACTTATTTACTCAGAGGTTAATAGAGGCTAAGGACAAAGAGTTTTTGAACTTTAAGAAGGGTAAGATGAGTGTTAAGGAGTATGCTCTGAAGTTCCAGTAATTGTCCCATTATGCTTTGGAGTTGGTGTTTAATATGAGGTCTTGAATGAAGAAATTTGCTTTTAGTTTGTCACGTGAGTTGGTGTTAGAGTGTAAGGCTGCCATTTTGAATAATGATATAGGCATATCTAGGTTTGTGATTTATTTACAATAGGTGGAAGACGATTAAATAAAAAGGTAGAGATAGGGGAAATGCATAAAAAAAAGTTTATATATGCAGAGTAGGGTGAAGGTCAGTAAAACAGTGGGAGACCTGGTAAGCAGTGGAATAAGAAGAAGAATTAGGGAAATTTTTATTTGACAACTAGTTCTTCTTATCCTTAGATGATCTTCATTTCTAGGCAAGCACTGGTCCCAATAAATAGAGTGCCCAGACTCAGTTCAGTTAAGCTCAGTCAGCCCTACCATATCCTCCTTACCATTTTTATCGACATAATTATCATAGGTATTGTAAGGAGTGGTGGAATTTGTGTTTTAACTGTGGTCAGCCCATTCATCTATAGTGAATTTGTCATATATCTAAGTTGCCACTTGATCTTATAAGGTCCTGGTCTCCAGTTCATCTTCTTTTGTACCTAAGGGCACCATATCAGGTATTTGTAATGGCCAAAATTACTTGTATACGCTTACTACTCATCAGGAATGTAAGGCATCCCCTGATATTATCACTGGTATGTTACAAATCTTCTCTAGTGATGTTTATTGTTTTCTGGATTAGGTTTCTACCCTATACTACGTGACCCCTTATGTGGTTGAACATTTTATTTTTTGTCCTAAAAGTACTTCCGATCCCTTATATGTTTCTACTCCTGCGGTTGATTCTATTATGGCTAGAAAAATCTATAAAGTTTTTGTGATGTCCATTCTTCATAAAGAGACATTAGTGGATTTGATAGAACTTGACATGGTCGATTATGTTGTAATCTTCAGGATAGGTTGACTTCATTCATGCTATGCTTTTAAGGATTATAGGACCCAAATTGTTGGTTTTTGTTTTCCTAATGAATCAGTGATTAAATGGGAGGGGAGTTTCTTAGTACCGGGAGGTCTATTTTTTATCCTAAATCTTAGTAATTGAGGATGGACTGGCTCCATTCGTTCCATGATTTTCTGGATTGTAGGACCAAAATGGATAGTTTCTAATTTCCTAATGAATTGGTGATTGAAGGGGAGGGGTGTTCCTTAGTTCCCAAAGGGAGGTTTATCTCTTATCTTAAAGCTTAGAAAAAGATTTACAAAGGGTTTCTGTATTATCTAGTTTGGGGTAAAATTTCTAATTTTAAGAGTCCATCTTTGCAATCTTTCCCTATGATTGATGACTTTCCTAAAGTTTTTCCCAGCGATCTTCCTAGAATTCCTCCTAATAGAGAGATAGGTTTTGAGATTGATCTTTCACCATATACCCGTCCTATTTCCATTCCTCCTTATAGAATGGCTCCAGCAAAACTAAAGGAACTAAAGGAGCAGTTGAAGAATATTTTTTATAAGGGTTTTATTCATCCTAGTATTTCTCAGTGAGGTGCTCCTGTACTTTTCGTGCACAACAAAGATGGGTCTCTTCGGATGTGTATATACTATAGTTAGTTGAATAAGGTTACAATGAAACATAAGCACCCTCTTCCCAGGATTGATGACCTTTTCAATCAGCTTCTGGGTGCTAGGTGTTTCTCTAAAATTGACCATCATTCAGGTTATTACTAGTTGAAAATTTGGGAGGTTGATATGCCCAAGATTGCTTTCTGGAACTGGTATGGCCATTAAAAGTTTTGGTTATGTCATTTGTGTTGACTAATGCCCCAACTATTTTCATGGATCATATAAATCAAACGTTTATGCAGTTTCTAGATTTGTTTGTTGTAGTTTTCATTGATGACAATCTGGTATACTCTAAAACTGAGGAGGATCATGTCAATCACCTCCGAATTGTTTTGCAAACTCTTTAAGGAGTAGAAATTATATGCAAAATTTTCTAAGTGTGAATTTTGGCGAAGTGATGTGACTTTTCTCGGGTATGTTTTTGGATCTTCATGGGATTAACAAGGTATTATAGGAGGTTTATGGATAGTTTCACATCTATTGATACTCCGCTGGCGAAGCTAACTTTAAGAAAGGTTATGTTTTTATGGTATGATGCTTGCGAATATAGTTTTGACAAGTTGAGGGATAAGTTGACCTCTACGCCTATTTTGACCCTACCAATGGGTACTGATGGGTTTGTTGTGTATTATAATATATCCCATATGGGAATAGGTTGATGTAGCATCAGTACTAGAAATTATCCCTATGGCAACGGTTCAAAAACCATTACAATAGATAAAGAAATTATTGCAATAGATGTACCACAATGGTTAGGCAAGCGTTGCATATGTGAACGTTGCAATAGGTCTGTTACAATGGTTATACCAACCATTGCAACGGTTATTCTAACCTCCTATTGTAAAACTTTGTAAAACTTATAGCAACGGTTAAGACCTGTTGCAATAGACTATATTGCAACAATACGAAAGCGTTGCAATAACCCTATTCCAAGAATTTTTAATATGTACTACAACACTTATTGGTCTTTTGGAACGATTTTTAACTACCTATTGCAACTCTTTTTGACACCTATTGCAACGATTCTCTGGTCTTTTGCAATATTTTGGGACTACGTATTGCAACTATTATAATAATCTATTGCAACGAATTTTTCCACGTATTCCAAGTACTTCAAATACCATTAATAATTCAAATACAAATTGAAATCTATATTGAATTATGTTAACACAATTTCCTGACTGCTTCCTACATTTGAAATATATTGGAGAGCATCAGAAGTTTGATATTGATAAGCATACAAAAGGCAACTTTATATCAATCAATCAATAATAATGCCACAACCCCAAACTAACTTGATTTGGCATCTTTCCACAACAAATTCATCTGGTGTAGAATCCAAAAGCCATGTCGGAACTTGATGTGAGAAAATGTTTATATCCTTCGAAGCGCCATCAATGCCATTAATCCTTAAAGAGGCAGGATTGCCATCTGACAATGTATCTTCACCATCCTCACCGTGACCTTCTACTAGCGAGCTGCAAATAATGCAGAAGAAAGTTACTCAGCTACTATCACTTCTACCAGGAATAAGAATAGATAGAGAAATCTACCAAAAGACTAGTAAAGTGAAACTATCACTGAAGGTGCTTATGTTGGAAGCTAGCGCGTGCTCTCTTAATGATGTAAACAATGAAGAGGTGGGTCTAGATTTACATGTGGTCATCTGCAATAATATTGAGGTTTGAGGATGATATTGGCAACATAATAACATCAGTTAAAATTTTCTTTTGTCTTACCTGCCATCAATAGAGCTAGTTCTCTGGGAGCCATCACTTTAAGACAGTGGACCAGATGTAAGTGTACTAAAGCGGCCAACGAGACAAACGCAACAAAGACTTATTTCCAACTAGTTGGTATTGCCTCTATGGAGATTTTCTTCAAAATCTATTTTGATCTTTGCTAAGCTTGTACAGTTTTAGAGAGAGTTATTTACATGTAATTATACATCTAACTTCTCCATTGTTAACACCTTTGATAATCTCATCTAGAGCCCAGTGTATTTTAAGGTCTACACAGGATATGATTAAGCAATCTCCAATGACCTTCTCTATTTTATTCTATCATTCTATGGGCTACTTCTATTTTCTTCTTTATATGATCTTCACTAGCTTTGTATAATCTTTGTATGCTATTCTTTAGATAAAACATTCCCATGAAACATAAAAAGGGAGAAAGGAACGCACATAGTACAGAAAACATGTAGAGAAAGATATAAGACCATCTTAATGATACCAAAACAAAGTGAATTTACCAGCATGCTACTAGGGAAAGTGAGGTCCTTGTTTAGGATGTTGGAAAATATCTTGTGCCTGTTTTTTCTTCTAAATAGTGCACGCCCATAGATCATCTCATAAAGCAAGATACCTGAATCCCAAACAAAAGAGTTTACAGAAGTAGAAGTGCATGAAACAAAGATCAATAGTAAAGAAAACTGTCAAAACTGAAGCGTACTTGAGGTTTACAGGATGTCTTGAGAAAAAAGATCAAAGTCAGTTAGTACGACATGCCCATCAACCTGAAGTTGGATATTTTTTGGTTTTGGATCCCAGTATATTATTCTTGTAACATGAGTATAGAGAAATCAAATGATCATCACCCATTAGTCATACAAAACAGATGAACCCTCTATCTTTAGCTTGATAGAAAACATTGAAACATAATAAGTATATCTTAGCATGGCGTTCTTTTCAACTCGAGGAGTCTCTGACTGAAAATAATACCAATAATTCAGCTACTCTAGTTTTGACAGACTCTGAGTTTTTAAGGTTCTGACATAAAGTCCTTATATTAACAAAGAAAGTATGTGTAGATTAAGGGAAAGAAGTAATAGTACAAGCACAAAATTTTACTAAACCAAAGTAGTATCGTGGCATGTTCTATTTGCTTCTGCGGTGAATCAACATCAGTAAGCAGCTTCAAGAATACCTAAACAAGTATGCAAATTCAATCATAAAACACTAACTTGTAAAGATTTTAAAGGCTGTGGGAAGACCTCTCCTTGGAGAGACCCAAAATATATAAGACTTAGTTGTCTTATAGAGCCTGGGATCTACTATAAGTGGCATTTCCCTTTAACCCCTGTAATACGACAAATACAACGACAGTAAAATTAAACCTCAGTATGATACAGCTAAAAGAGCACAAAATGAGAGACAAAGAGAGAATAGCATACACTTTCCAACCCAGCCGACTAGTGTACTCCATGAAAATGAACTCTCATTTTAAATCAGAGAAAGTATAGAGTAAATCTGCCAAAAGTTAATAATAATAAGACAACGTCTCACCGAAGAAAGAAACATAACATAACTACTCAAGACTGACTTATGACCAAAAATGAAGTACTGGCTTGGTGAACTCACGACTGATGCAAATCTCTGGATATCTGTAATCTCTTTTTGCATTGTCTCGGCTAATTTCTTCTTAGCCACATCAACAACCACTTGATCCATTGCATCATCATTTATATAGACCTCAAACCCTTTCTCGTCTTTAAAAGGCACCACTATATTATACAACCTCGATATCAAATCTTTTGACTTTTTAACTCCATTATAGCCAGCAAACCCTGACAAAATCTCCTACCACTAGAATAAAATTTGAACATATTTTGTCCTTCTTTTAGCAACAATGGAGAATCTTCCGTTTCCCCAACACCCAATAAACTAAAATTCTTATCAAATATTAAATCCCTCATTATGAATTGACTCGCCCAAGCTAATGCTTAGTTCTCATTCTCCCTCTTCCTAGTAAATTAATTTATTACAAACATAATCAAGAAAGAAGCACAAAATATCTTAATAGTATAATCCGATATCAATCTTGGTCTTCCAATGTCAAGCTCCAGTGAAGGTTTCAAATTGGGATCTAATTGGAAGTCTCAGTGGAAGATTCTGTAATTAAAGAGGAATTAGAGGGCAAAGATTAAGGAATACCTGCTAACTCATCTCCATATCATTCCTCAAAGGACATCGATGCAGGCTTCGGGTAGGATGGCGAGATGCAACTTGAGTGACCAATGAGGGAGGAGGAGAGAGGTGTTGTATGGCGGAGATGGGTTTATTAAGGTCAAAAAATTCATCGATATCACCAGTGTTGGAACCCTAGTACTGGTGGTGCTCGACGAAGACGGGAGAGAGGTTACAGAGGAGGAAAGAATGGAAAGGGAAAAGGAGTGTTTCGCTATTATAGAAAGAAGTATTTGGATTTAATTTGTCTTCTTCTAATGAAACAAATAGAATAACTCATGATCTAAAGTTGGTTGTCGTGGTTCTTACTTTTATGATTTGGATCCATTATCTTTATGGATTGCATTTGGGTAGTTATTTTTAGTATATTAGCTTGCAGTATGTGTTTACACAGGAGTTGAATCTTAGACACTAGCAGTGGCTTGAATTGGTTACGAATTATGACATGAGTTTGCACTATCATCCAGGTAAAGCTAATATTATTGCTGAAGTTCTTAGAAGGTTGCCTATGGGGAGTTTATCTCACATTGTGAAGAGAAAAAAGGGTTGGTGAAGGATATTAACAGGTTGGCGTAGCATATATGTTTGAATTTAGATTGGATTAAATTAATTATGAGAAGACCATTTAAAAATAGAGAAGCTTTTAGAAAAATCAAAGAATCTTTAATTAATAATTATTCAGAATATATAGATCTAAATAAAACAAAAGAAAACCCACAAAAATTAGCCTACCTAATTACTTTAATATCTAGTATTAAAACAAAATTAATAATCCATTTAAAATCTAGAAGAATGAGACACATACCACCTAATTATGATAAAATCAGATTTAGATATCCACCAAAATATTATAAATATGGTTTAAATGAATAAAGTACAAAAATACAAATAACTAAAACAAATTATTTCTGAAAAACGTAAAGAATTAAAAATAAGAATAGAAAGACTATATTATAATATATTTGCCGGAGTTAATGAAAACTCAATAAATATACAAAAAGATGATATATCAAAATTAGAATCACAAATAGATAGTTTAGAATATATATATATATATATATATCAACATGAACTATTCACAATAAAATGAACAAAGAAGAATTTATAATAGATGAAAAAATATATAAAAATCACAAAGGATTAAAAATAAAAATAGTATTTTCTAATCTAGGAGGAAGATATAAGAAAATTGGTGAACATTTATATTTAATGTTAGAAAATGAAGAATTAAAATTAGAAGATAAATTGACAGCTATGGTAAGAATAGAAAGAGAAAATGAAGAAATAGATAGAAAAAAGGAAATAGAAAAAATAAAATAACAAACTACAGAAGAAATACGAAAAATAGAAGAAACTAAAAATAGTAAGATTGCTGAATTAGAAAAAGAACTACAAATGTTAAAAGATTTGTATGAACAAAGACAAAAAGAAAAGGAAGAAAAGGATAAAGAACAAAAATTACTAAACGAGATAAATCAATTTAAATAAAA
>NC_061116.1:129741233-129742729 GCF_002878395.1 Capsicum annuum | reverse complement strand
TCTACAGTCTATTACATGTTCCTTTTGGCATACTACATAATATTCTTCTTTTTTCTTAGTAAATAGATTTCTTATTGTTGGTGTTTTAAATATTTTTTCTACACTTAAGTCTAATTCTTTTACTTTTATTTCATCAAATATGTTGCTGTCCAATATTATTTTTTGTTCTGTTCCTTCATCCCTAGATATTCTTCCTTTGTTATTATTTTTATATCTTTTTCAGTCATTTGATTCATCTATTTCACTAGCTATTTCATTATCTGTTTCATTTTTTGAAATTTCATATATACTATCCTCACTTTCTAATTCATAATCTATATAATCTATCTGCATATATTCTGTATTATCTATTTTTATTTCTGATATTTGTTTATTTTTTGGATTTTTAGGTAATTTACAATCTCTAGCTAAATGTCCTAATTTTCCATAATTATAACAAGTACACACTTTTATAGATTTCTTTTTTTTCTATATGGTCTTTTGTATTTATAATTTTTTACATAATATATTTTTCTTGGTTTCTTGTATTTATATTTTGATTTTTTATATTTCTTATTTCTTTTTCTTTTCTTATAATATCTTTCTTCACATCCAAATTGGGGTGCTATTTTATCTTTGCAGCATGCTAAATTTCTTATCAATGTTTTTTCCATTTTTAATTCTTCTCTATATTTTTCACATAAGTTTCTATACCATTGTTGTAAAAATTTTATTCTTGCTCCTAGAGTATCTACTATTTTTGCTTCTTCCCAACTCTTTATTATCTTTGAACTAAATGGTTCGGGTAATTTATTAAAATATAATTTTCTTATTTCTTTACTTTCTTCTATATTATATGCTCCTTTATAATAATATTCTTTAAATGCGCAAGTATATTCATCTATATAACACATATTACATATTGCTAATTTTAACGTTAAATTCCTATTTGTATCTTTTTCTTTATCTTGTTCTTCTTCTATTGTTGTCATACTACCAAATTCATCTTTTATAGCTGTTTCATATTTTTTTAATAATTCTATAGGTGTTAGTTTAGTTGTTATTGATGGTGTTCCTTCTGTATAACACCAGAAATAAGAAAACCTACATATTATAAGAATAAATTTGAAAGATATAATCTAAAGAATGAATATGACAAATGGACGCCAAAACAAATAGTTAATAAAAATTATAACTTTTTAGACTTAGACTGTGTAATAGATACAGAAAAAACAATACAATTATGAATAGGATATATGACAAAACAATTATTAGATAATAATATAAACATAACAGATGCACCAGAATATATAGAAAGAATACTAATAGGAACAGTGAAATTATGGTTTTTAAATTTAACTGAAAATAGCAAGAAGGTATTAAGAACTAATAAACCTTCCTCTTCTATTTTTTGTATTTCTTCTGTAGTTTGTTGTTTTATTTTTTCTATTTCCTTTTTCCTATCTATTTCTTCATTTTCTCTTTCTATTCTTACCATACCTGTCAATTTATCTTCT
>NC_061116.1:129392488-129427163 GCF_002878395.1 Capsicum annuum | reverse complement strand
TGGGGTGGAGTGGGGAAGGGTTTTTTTTAAAAAAAAATATTATTTTTAAAAATATTTTTAAATTAAAAAAGATGAAGGAAAAAAAGATCCTTTTTTTTAATTTTAATATTTTCTTAAAAATTATTTTATGGAAGGGGCTGGGGGTGGGGTGGGATGGGGCTGGGTGGGGGATGGGGGTGGGGACGAACTAGGGTGGAGTGGGGAAGGGTTCTAAAAAAAAAATTATTATTTTTACATTTTAAAAAGAAAAATAAATTAATAAAGATGGTGGAAAAAAAGATCCTTTTTTTATTTTCTTTTATTTTAATATTTTTTATTTTTTAAATTATTTTAATGTAAAATTGGCCAAAAATTGACCCCCACTCGCACTCTCAGGCGAGTGACTACACTCTCCTTATTCTAGTCACCATTTCAATGCCACATAGGTGAGGTCAACAGTCAAAGGGTGCAAAATATTGCTTTTTAATGGATTCAAGGATCCAGATGACAAACATATAAGTGGAAGTGTCCAACTTACAAAACCGACATAGTACAGGGGTCCAGAAGTTCATTTTGCCATCAATAATTAATGAAAGTTCAGTTCTTTTTATGATTATACCTTTAGATGTTTGGGGTCCATCCAATGTGAATTCCTTAGGTGAATTACATTGGTTTGTTACTTTTATAGACAATTGTACTAGAATAACTTGGCTATGCTTGATGATGTTCAAAAGTAGAGTTAATGTGTTATTTCAAAAGTTTTAATAAAATGATTTTCAATCAATATAATTCTCATATAAAAGTTCTAAGAAGTTGCAGTGGGGGAGAATATTCCAGCTTTTATCTTCTTGATATTTGAAAGCACAAAGAATTATTCATCAAATGCCTTATGCTAATACATCAACAAAATAGGGTAGCCAAGAGAAAAATCATCATTTGTTGAAAGTATTTGTGCTTTACTGATTGAAACTCATTTGCTACAATCTTATTAGGGAGAAGCACTCACTTGTGCAACAAATTTAATTAATTGAGTATCTTCTAGGACTACTGATTTTACAACACCATTTTAAGCTCTTTCTCAAGAGGTAGTTGCAACAACAGTCCTAAATTTAACTCCTTATATTTTTGGTTGTGCAGCATTTGCATATCTTTAAAAAAATCAATGTGAAAAGTTATCCCTTCGTGCATTGCATTCTATTCTTTGGGATATGCTACTCATCAAAAAGGATACAGTTTTTATCCTCCAACTAAATGAACGTTTGTGACAATGGATGTTGTTTTCCACAAAGTGTGTATATATTTTTCGAATGAAATAAAACTCTAGAGGGAGTGCTAGAAGGATATTTTGTCTCTAAATTATGATGAACTGATACTTTTTACTCCTAGTAATCAGGTTATAGATTAATTGAGTTTATGTGGTACCGATGATAAAACATAGGACATAACCAGAATGTGGTATAATTTGATTTCAGAATTACTGAAAATCAAGAAATTGAAGAAGTAGATTTGGGTGCTACTATCACTACAAGAAATTTGATTATTAGTGATAAATTATTTTATCACTTAAAACAATATTTCGTTACAAAAAATATTTGTGCCAAAAAATTGCTCGTCAATCTTTTATCCCAAGACTTGGGCTGTAAAAGTTTACAAAGACAATTTAGTGTTTCATCACTAAAATTGTTATATCAACTTAAAAAAGATCGTCTCTAAATGCATAGTATTTATGATGTACTTGTTTGTCTTAAAAGCCTGAATATTTTGTAGTTAAAAAGATAATATCATCACTAAAAACGTGTTTAATACTGACAAATTTAATTTGTCATTAATTTTATATTTAATTAGTGACGATGTTGATCGTCTTTAAAGTTATGCATTATTTGTGATTAAAAGAATAAGATTACACAAAAAGATAATTATTTCATGGTTGAAAATTATTTTTTGTATAAATGTGTAGTATTAGTGAAGTAAATGAAATGAAATCACTCAAACATGAAAAGGTGTAATTGAGGTATGAGAACAATGGCAAATTTAAAAAAAAAAACTAAAAGTATGTAGTTTCCTCATGTATGGCTGCTCCATTATCTAAAATATTCACTCATTAAGTTACTTTTTGCATCTTCATGTACCTGTATAAAAAAAATATATGTATACAAATCATAGAATGTATTTTTTGATGTCAAACAAAATATGTGTTCAAACTTTAATTTTAAAAGTAACATGAATTAGTGAAACAAATAATAAATGAGAAACGAGTAGTTTCTTCTACTCAAAATAATTAATTATTCGATAAAAACTTATCTCCTTATCAAAATGATGTCAAGAGTTTCTCCATTAACTAGACTATGTTCAGAAGTTGAATAAAAACACTGTAAAATCATTGCACCTTATGCTAATTGAAACAAATATTTAACTTTATATAGAACATTGAAAATGTTTGATGGACATTAGTTAAGAAAACAGATTGAAAATCAATAAAAGAGATAGGGGGAGGGGAGAGAGAAGGAAATACATATGGGAAGTCCTTTTATTTTGGAATATATATATATATTTTTATATGAGTTGGATACTTAAAGTGGGTGTAATGCCCCGCAAAATCCTCTTCTAGTCTGAGCCTTAGAGCGTATTTGGTAAAGCGAAAATCCGAGTCAAAATATTTAAGAAATATCCTCCCAAGTATAAAATACTTTGAAATTGTGTGGGAATCTATTTGAGTATGAATTAAGATCATAGAGGTCCCCTAACTCATGAACGAGTTGAAAATTTTCCTATCGTTCAAGTTTTAGTGACCGTCAAACTTTGGATCAAATTCAATAGACCATAACTCGTTATATATAGAGAAATGGATGGCTTTATGTATATCAAATGAAATATCTTTGAATTATCTTTCCAACAATATCAATTTCTTCAAATTCCGATATCGAAGAAAAGTTTTATATCCATTTTACTCCAGCATATCAATCTGGAAAAGGCTGACGACGTTTCTGACAGGCTATCACATTTTTTACGCCATTTATGATGACGTCATCACTTTCTGACGACGTCGTCACTTTCTGACGATATTTCTGACGACGTCCTCAGCCTTATGAAGAAAATCAAAAATTCGACCCTTTTGTGATGATATTTCGTGATGGCCTATCACGGGTCTGACGGCCTGTCATGGATGTCGTCAGCCATTTTTTTTCAGTAATTAAGGGGCATTTTTAAAAGGGGATTTTGTTCTTTTCCACCTATTTTGACCCTCTATATATACCCAAGTAAAGAAGAAAACTTCATTCTTCTTCCAATTCTCTCAAGAATATCTAGGGTTTCATTCAAGAACCCTAATCTTCCAAAATTCATCCATAAATTCTCTAAGGTTTCTTCAAGAATCAAGTTCCTCATAGTGTGGGCTTGAAGAATTTATTTATTTCAAGTGTGGATAAAGTTTCAAGCGCTAAAGTTCATCCAATTTCAAAGGTTAAGGTATGTAGATGTTGATTCTTGGGTCCCTTTCATCCAAGAAGTTCAAGAACCCTTTTTAAAACTAAAAGATTTTTATGTTTATGAGTTGTTAATGATTTGTATGAGTTGAAATGGATGTTTAATGTGTTGTTGAGTTTTGATTTATGTTTGCCTACAAAAGTTATGAGCTTTGACCCTAGTATGTGGAATTCATGTGATGTTTGTGATAGACCCTCTTGAAGTTGTTTTTCTATGTGATGTGTTCATGACTTTTGGGTGTAGAAATGGTTGAATAAGTGAAGAACTTTCCCCATAGGTTTGATAAAGAGCTTAGGTAAAGCATAAGGGCCACTATAGTATGTTGAATAGGAAACCCCAAATTGTGAGCTAGTTCATACATGCCTTAGTGAGTGAAATGTGTCAAGATAGCATGAAATCCCCAAGTAGGTGTAAAATTGGTCGTGTCTAATGGTTGTTGAAAGACCCTAGTGAATTAGTCGAGATATGATGATTGTAAACTCCCCGATTTTGTGCTCTTTGATATATGCTAAGATTTTAATACATGTCAAGTGGTTAGCAAGTAAATAGTGATGTGTTAGTATGAAGTTTTCCCCAAATCAAGTGATATCCAAATACATAACAAGACCGATATAGGTATGAAGTAATTGATGTAAGATCTCGTTGAATAAGGTATAATCTAATAGCATATCTGCCCTAGGCTAGTATATCATAGTGAACCAATGTTGATGATCCTTAAAGGTTTGGAGTGACCCTTTGGTGGTTGTGATGATGAATAGAGGTCTATATTTCCTAAATGCTTAATACGATGTCCTAAGGATCTTGAGAGGGAAAGTATGTTATGATGCTCAACTACTTGAAGTGATTCTTTAATAATTGTGATAATACATGAATGATTGTAATGATGAATCAATACTTGTAATGATGAATAAATGATTGTAGTGATGAATGGATGATCGTGATGATGCATGAATGATTTGTGATGGAGAATGATTATGTCTTACTTTTATGTTGTCAAGTCCTGCGGGTATTTATACCCGAAAATAGAGCTATTGTCTAGAGCCCGTTTAAGTTTCTCGATAATTCCAATCGAGCCATGATTCTCAGAACTCTGTATCCTCAGACAAGTGCTCAGCTTAATAAAGCTCCGTAATCTCAGCTATCTCTGTAATCTCTGTATCGCTAGTAATCTACTCTCAGACCTGTAATCAGCTCAGTTCTAATAGTATTCAAGTCATTCAATCCTAATCTTAGAATCGATTCGAGTAATCTATTCAAGCTCTGTATCATCAGTCAGATACCATGATTCGATATCTTTTTCATCAGATACGAAACCAAGTGATCTCAGTGTAACTCAGTCAGACTTTTTGAGTAATATGATCAGTGTCAAATTCAGTTCAGCCAGTTTTTAGTTGAGAATTCAGTTCTGAGTCTTTCAGTTGGGAGTAGAAACTAGCATCGAGCGAGCTCAAGGAAGGGATCTCACCTACTAGCAGAGGGTGTGATTCTTAGAAGCAATCCTTGTGCTCCAGAACTATGTAGCCAGCGTAGCTTGAGACATAACACCTGTTAGTTAAGAGTGGATGAGAGACATCATACCTGCTAGATAAGGGTAGATGAGGTGGATTGACCTGCTAGATGAGGGCTCCATCATTCTCGTTTGAGGACCTGCTAGATGAGGGTTACATAGAGTTGTCTTTACCAGTGGCGCGGTAATGACACCCTTCCAACTGGGGAACAGGTTGGACCCCACCTATGGTAGGTCGGGGCATGTCGGTTAAGTGACTACTTACTAAAGTTTCAGTTTCAGATTTAGTCTCATTTTTAGAATCAGTCTTCAGAAATTAGGACTGTCAGATACAGTCATCTATCATTGTGAAGAACTCAGATAGTTCCATTGATTTATGGACCATCCCATCAAATAGACTCAGTCTCACATACAGTTATTTGATATCATATTTAGAGATATGCCCTCAGATAGGCTTGATCACAGTAGCAGATTTATATTGAGTATTCTGGTTGTCAGATTCAAATATAATCAAATTTCTTATCATTGATAAAGCTTCCGAAATCATCTATTAGAAAGGTTGATCTCTAATCCTGTCAGTCGAAAGCAGTAAGTCTAAGAATTCATTTATTGATGTAAGCACATCTATATCCTCAGTTATCAATATCAGATGAGTCAGTGATTCAGTATCTCAGTGTCAGTAGTGAGTTCAGTCTGCAGTAAAGTGGTATCTGAGTTTCAGTATCTAGAGTTACGATAATTGTGTCATATTCTGTACATTCATGTATGTGTTCTCATGCGGTATTTTCATGATTATTCAGTTTAGATATTGTGCATGCATGAACCCTTGTATTAGCCTACCCCGTCTACATACTCGGTACACTTTTGTACTGACGCATTTGCACTATGGTGTTTTATTTGACACCATAGGTTCAGAGGCACAAGATCCAGTTTATCCTCAGTATTTTGGTCCCAGTCAGCAGCAGTAGCAGAGAGTCCTCTTCTTCTGAGAATGAGTCTCAATTTACTACTATTGTTTCAGACTTTGTTTATTTTCTGTTGACGGAGTTAGTTGGGGATATGTCCCATCAACTCCACAGTTCAGACAGTTAGAGGCTTTTTAGATGGATGTATTAGTATTCAATTTTTCAGTTTTGAGTATGTATCGATGTGTTGAACCTTTTGGCAAGTTTTCGTATTTATTTAAGATATTATGCAGTATAAAGGTACAGATATCAGAAAAGGGTTAGCTTGTGGTCCTTCGGGTCCATAAGCACCGTGTGATGTCTCAGGATAGGATCTCTGGGCGTTACAGTGGGTGCATTGATTTTAATTGGAAAAAGAAGACCGGAGGAAAGGGGGTTAGGAGGGGGGAGAGGTAGAAGGGGTAGGAGTTGGCAGTTCCCTTTAAATATTAAAAATATATTTCTATCTTTGAGTTTTATATTCTATATTATTTTAAAAAAATTTACCTCAGAAATTTTATTTGACCAGATATGAAACACATAATCAATACCATGTGAAAACAAACATACCTAATGTTAGGTAGCTTTACATTTACTACTAATAATAAGAGGGAATAAGCAAGCAGCAGGTCGATGCGTCTTCTTATGTTGCCTGCTTCAGCTCTTTCAATCATATTTTACTATATTATCCCTAATTAATTATTACAAGTCATCTAAATATTAAAAAATTATTATAAAGTTATTAAAGTATTAAAAAATTAAGAATATTTAATATTAAATTAACTTGACATCTTATATGCGATTCACTTAATTTTTTCCACGAGGATTTATTTTGTTATATCACTTTTAGTTAGTTATTATAAGTCATTTAAGACATGTCTACGTGGCTGCTTCAATCATGATTTTACTATATCACCCCCTAATTAATTATCACGATCATCTAAACATTGTTTCATTCAAAGTAGTAGTAATAATAGAAGAGAAAGTATTATAAATTACAATAATTAAAATTTTAAATTATTTAAAAAATATAAATAACTATCAATGGCACAAAATTTTTAACAAGGAGAGTAACATCTATTATTTGGAAATTACATAAAGTATTATAAATTACAATAGTTAATAGTTCAAAATATCTAAAAAAAAAAATTACACTATTATATATTTCAAAAAGTTACTATAAATTACAGTAATTAACAACTTTAAAAATTTAAAGGTCAATTTATGTGCTTTGGTACAACTCCATTGGTCCTTTCCCTTGCTTTCATTTTTTCCATTAATTTAAATTTGTTTGTCTTATTTTGTTTATTTGGTATATATTTTAAAAATAACTTAAAAATTTAAAAGACATAAAATATTTGGCTGACTCTCGAAATTATATCTGTATCATTTAAATTGAGATAGAAGGAAGAGTATTATATATCACAGTAATTAAAAACTTAAATTATTTTTAAAATATAATTGACTATCAATGACAAAAAAATTTGGACAAGGAGAGTAACATATATCATTTTAAAATTACATAAAAAGTATTATATATTACAATATTTAACAACTTAAAATATCTAAAAAAAATTAATTTGTTATATATTAAAAAATATATTATAGATCACAATAATTAATAACTCAAAAAATTTAAAAGATCTAAAATATTTGATTGACTCTCAAAATTATGTCAGTGCCACTTAAATTGGAATAACTAAAAGTATAATTGACTATCAATGTCACAAAAGTTTGGACAAGGAGAGTAACATGTATTAAAAATTTCATAAAAAGTACTATAATTACAATAGTTAATAGCTTAAAATATCTTTACAAAAAATTAATTTGTTATATATTTTAAAATAATTAATAAAATATATTATAAATCATAATAATTAACAACTTAAATTTTTTATACAAAATATTTGGTTGACTCTTAAAATTATATTAGTGGCACTTAAATAGGAATAGAGAAAAGGTATTACAAATCTCAATAATGAAAAATTTAGATTATTTTAAAAATATAATAGACTATCAATGTCACAAAAGTTTGGACAACGAGAGTAACATGTATATTTGAAAATTAAATAAAAATCTTATAAAGCACGACAGTTGACAACTTAAAATAATTAAAGCTTTCTATTTTATCACATAAATTGAGACTAAAAAATACCATATATTGGGCCCGTGCTGGTATGATCCTTTGACATCTAGTATTAATCATAAGAGCACATAATTTTTTTATTTAACAATGAATAATATTTAAAGATAAAGGACAAAAATAGCCACTCAGGATAATATTAAGTGATAAAATAATTTGTTACTAATAATATAATTTCTTGTAGTGAATGATATAGCTTCTATGAATATCTTATACATGTGCATATTCTAAATAATAATGATATAATTTCTACACGCATCATATACCAAAAACATATTCTATACAATAATCATACAATATTTATATAATTTCATATAATAATTATACAGTTTGTATAAATACTCAACATAACCTTTAGCTGCAATTATTATTCAGAGACATATTTTATACAACAACTATCTAGTTTGCATATTCTGCATAGTTTATATATATATATTTTATACAACAATTATATAATTTCTATACACATCTTATATAGTTTCAATACATATATCTTGCACAGATATATATTCTATATAATAATTGTACAATTTCTATAATATTATATTTAGTTGTTATTTTTATTAAAAGAACATATTTTTTAGCCCAAGAAAAAGTTGGAGAAACAAATAAATAAATAAATAAATGGTTAAATATCCCAAACTGTAAAATGATCATTATATGAAATTTATTTGGACGACTGACCATTTAGCGTCCAATAGCCCTAACGTGGGCCATAATTACTTAAAAGGATCAACTCATTTCTTTTCCTCTAATATATATTAAATGATGTAATTATTTGGACCTCTCTTCTTACTTGTTGTATTAGAAATATTCACATATTTTTTTTGTTCTTTGGGTAGCATTGTTGTTTCTTCTGATTTAAATATTATATTATTTTGTTGTTATACTGTTCATTCTTATGTATGTTCTTTGTTATTATTGTCCTTATTTTTGTATTTCATTTCTAATACTCTTGGATATGCTTTATCTTTTATTAGTTTTTGAATATATCTTTTGGGTATGTTTTTACTTTAGAAGTTATTGTGTAATGAATTTTGGGTCTTGAAAATTATAATAGGTGGTTTGAGTTATTTTCACACTTGTTATTTTTCAATATTTAAAGATTTTTTATAATTAGACTTCATTAATCAAATTTCTTATCTTAAATTGGTTAATGATATGAGTTAACGCTTGAATTAGATGATTTTTTGACCGAAGAGTTAGTGTGGGTACAATTCACGGCCATTTGAATCGTAACATCCTTGGATGTAAGAGGCAAAAATTATGAAAAATTAATCAGACTAATATTTGTCACATCTTTTTTTGCTTAATTAAATTCTTTAGAATTAATTAAGTACATAATTATTAGTAATAACATTGAACTTATATTTTAAATTATTTTCCTTTCTTTCTTTGTAACATATTTATTTTCCTTCTTACATTTAGATTTTCTTCCTTCTTTGTATTTCATGAATTTCTTAGCTTTCCAGTTTAATTAACTTGAAAAATTACGTGTATTTTTTAAGTTAACAATTTAATTTTTTTTCAAAAAGGTATCCTTTAATTTTAATATTTTAATTTTTGTTCTTTGATTATCTTCATTTTTTTGTATCCGTTCAAAATTAACTTATTTTACGTACAAAGCATTAGATTAAATTTGAAATCAAATCCAAAGGTAGGACAAAGAAATTAAGAATAATAAATAAAAACAATGGAAAATAGAAATAAACAATGAAAGAAGGTAAGATAAAAATGGGATATGTATATATATATATATATATATATATATATATATATATATATATATATGGTAAAAAATTTAAATACAAGATAAAAAAATAAAAATAAAGAAGCAATGTGTTAACTAATTTTAAATACAAAGGCAAAGAAAATAATATAAATAAAATTCTGCGTATTAACTAATTTTAAATACAAGGCAACGAAAATAAGGAGTAAAAGTTCAAACAAAATAGAAAAAGTAGGTCAGACATGTGGCGGTGTGTGCATCACCGCAACTAATAAAATTGAATTGTGGCTTCCTGTGAGCACGTAAGGTGTAAAAAAAAAAAATTTTAAAAAGTTTGGGGAGGGGGGGAGGGGATTTTGGTCATAATTCAAGGGGGTTCTTATGTATTTTTCCTTATTTTATATAGATTATTTTTACAGAGTTTAATTATTTTATCTCTTTTATTACATTATATGATTTATGTCGTTTGACAACAATATCATCTAATGTTTTATAGAAAGTTTTGCTTGTTAGTGCATGTTTATTAATGGATAATAGTCTACAATTTGTTGCATTTATATCAAGAAGTGTCTATCATTGATAATATTTTAATTTATAGCTACATATATTTTGTAGTCAACAATTACATTATTTAACTTCAAAATTTAAGTAATAGCCATTTGAAATTTATATTTACCGTGACAAAAGTTCTTTATTACTAAATTCTACGTTAAATAGAGACAATTATATAATTGTCACTAATTATTTGAATCTTCAGTGACAAAAATAAAGATCACAATTATACATTAAATTTATGGTTAAAGTTTACAGTGATTAACTACAATTTATAATTCATAGCTATTGAATTAATATAATTTTTTTGAAGAAAATTTTTCGTATCCAAATTTTGATTATTTTTGGACAAAAAATGATTTATCACAAATTGGATGAATCATTTAGTGACAAAATTATGTGGCATTGATATTTTTATACTCGTAGCTAATTAAATGAATGACATCAATTTATTTTTTTGGAGGAAACTTTAGTAGACAAACCTTTGCTATGAAATTTTGTGTTTCGTCACTAAAAGTTTACACCTCATGTATTTAAGTATGAAATATGATTTTTGTCACCAAAAAAGATATTAGTGATGAATTTTATGTCCTAGCTAGTAATTCGTTGCTAAATACCATATTTGTTGTAAATCAAGAAATTGGAGAAGATAGTCTAATAACACATTAGTCACTCACACAACAAGCAATTGATGTAACCAATCATCGCCAACTGAGGACGCTTTTGATCTTATACTTGAATCATCAATCAAACAGCTGCTACAACGACACAATAGAGGTCTCCCTAAACCCACCTATGAATAAAAAATATCTAGTAAGACTCGATACCTACTTTGCGATTATGTGTCTAATCATTATTTTTAGAATCAAATAAGTAAATTGTAAATCAATTATCTGTTATGTCTATTCCTAATAATGTTTAAGAAACCTAAGTTGATGCCAAGTGACAAGCAGCTATGGACAAGGAGATGAAATCCTTAGAAAAGAATGATTTATGAAAACTTGTCGATTGTCCACCTGAAAATAAAAATAATTGGATTTCAATGTGGAGTATACAACTAAGAACAAACAGATGGTAAGATAGAAAGTTTAAAGCAAGATTGGTACCAGAAACATATAATCATACCTATGAAATCAACTACACGAAAACATTTGCACCTAAAAAATCAACAGTGTTCGAGTGTTATTATCCTTGGCTGTAAATTTTGATTGGCCATTACAAAAATTTGATGTGAAAAACATTTTTCTACATGGTGAGTTGTCTTCATAATTCGATATGGACTATCCCCTAGGGTACAATATGTCGAGATCACATGATCATAAAGTTTGTAGATATAAGAAATCACTTTATGGACCAAAATAATCAATAAGAGTATGAATTAAAAAATTCACCAAATCTATGAAGGCATCCAACTATATTTAATGCAACACTGATCATACCTTGTTCTTGAAGAGAGCAAGGTAAAATTATTAGTCTTGCTATATATGTTGATGACATGACAGTAACTGAAAATAACGCTGAAGAAAGAAAGCTCTTCAAAGCTACCTATGTAAGCAATTTGAGATGAAAGACCTTGATCAATAAAAATTTTTGCTTGAAATTGAAGTGTCTAGATCATCTAAAAGAATTTTATCATTTTTCAAAAAATATACTTTAGATTTGTTCAAGAAACCGGCATGACAGCTTTCCAACCAACCGATACACCCATTGAAGAAGGTTTGAAATTAAGTGTTGAACCTAAACAAATTTCAATTGATAAAAGAAGATATTAGAGACTTGTAGAAAGATTGATGCACCTAGACCACACAATACCAGAAATTGCTTATTCATTAATTGTGGAAAGTCATTTTGTGCATAATCTTGGACAACAACATATAAATGGAATTATGCGCATTTTGAAATATTTGAAATCTTTTACAACAAAGGAAACTTTGTTCACAAAATATATTGATCCTCAAGGAATAAATATATACACAGATGGTGACTGGGCTTGAGGCGCTGGTGATAGATAGAATACTTTGGGTTATTTCACCTTTGTAGGAGAAAATCTTGTTACATGGAGAAGCAAAAAATAAAAAGCTATTGCACGCTCAAGTGCGGAGGAAAAATTCATAGGAATGACTTTTGGGTTATGTGAAGCATTATGGTAAATACTTCTTTTAACAGACTTGGGGTATCCACCTAAGACACCAATTCAACTATATTATAATAATAAGGTTGCATGTAATATTACACATAATCTAATACAACACGATTGTACCAAGCATGTTGAAGTAGATAAATTTTTCATCAAGGAAAGCTTGAATGGAAACATATTAAAGTTACCTAAGATTTGATTAGAGGACCAATTGGCTGATCGATATTCTTATTAAAGTAGTTCTGAATAACATGTTCTCAAAGTTTAGGAGCTAGTCGGCCACGAGCGATATCCATGAACCAACTTGAGAGAGAGTGTTGAGATATTTAGGCATGCTTCTATGGAGATATTTTAGGAATGATTTTATATTCTTTGTAAAACTAGAAAGGGATTGATTCTAGTAATCTTTTGTCACACCCCATGTATTCAAATTCCTAAGTAGAGCTAAGAACCAGTCTATATGATGCCTAGGTTGACTATAAATCAACTTGAAATGAGTTCGAAAGTATTGGAGACAGTTTTGGGCATGAAAAGGAGTCGTGTGTCACATGGGGTACTTCATGTGATAGCCTCACATCGCATGGACCATAGTTGGAGGCTACCCCCTCACCCATGTAGTGGCCCTGCACTGTGAGAAAGCTACCTCGTGTTGGCCCTCACGTCGCGAGGGGTGGGCTATGCTTCCAAGCGTGCGCCTCACCCTCTTGTTTCTTCAATGGGACATTTTATTGTTATCTCAAGGGTGTTTGGGTCGTTTAAAAAAGTTTTTCATTCACCCAAAAAGTTATTAAGTCCCTAAAAATGACTCTCATTACTTCTAGTCACCTTGTAAACATTCCCAAATCATTAGAGAACAGAATTATCTAGGGTTCAAGATTCTTAAGCTCTAAGGGTCAAGTTTAGTAAAATTTCTTCGATTAAGAAGTATGAAGAATGACCTTACTACTCATGGGTTTAAAATTCATGTTCTCCTAAACACTAAATTTGTATATATGATATGGGTTTTGAAAATTATTTGAAGAGCGTGAACCATGGAACCTTTCTGATGATGAGAATTATTTGTTTAGTTAATATTATGGATTATTTAGTGAATAATGATAATATTGGATTTTGAATGCTTACTTTATCATATTGTACATTGTTTATTTATGTGGATTTGAAGAGTAATTCTAGTATTTTAAATGCTCTTTCCAGTGGGAAATGAATGAATTTATTAAAGAGATGACCACCTTTAAGAGTTTTAGAGAAGTCTTGAAAGAAAGATGTTTTTCTTAAACTTTTATAACAATTTCGAAAGAGAACTCTTATTTAATAGTTAAATCATTTTGGTGGTCAATGACATATTTTTGAAAAAGGGCTAAAGAGAAGAGAAGAGAGGATTTATACGGCTTTTAAGTCATGGTGTGATGATACCAAATAAGAGAATGCTAGGATTTTCAAGATTGATGAATGATTTAAGAGACTAAAAATGGGATTAAAGAAAGTTAGATGGTTAACCGAGAAGGCATGAGCACGAAAGGCTCATTGCCTGAAATCGTGGTTTGCCGATGCGGGATTGATTCTATCATGAAATATGGATAATCATAGTATACTTTCTTAGTGCTTGGGTATACTAGAGAGAAGAGACTATAATCCTCGCGGCAAACATAGATTGGGGGCTTAACTGATGAGTTAAAGCCACACCCACATAGCCCATGGTGTAAAGAGAATGTCGGGTATACCATCCAACTTAGAATTAAAGAGAAGAGTTGAGTCTATTTTTAAAAGATTATTTAAAGTCTTTACTTATACCCATGTATTTTGACTTCTATATTGTGATTTATTTTCTGTGCCCATGACTATTTTGTATCTAGGATATTTTGTTTTTGGGTTGTTCTATATGCCAATACATTTCACATATTGACCGTCCTTGGGCGGCTGCATCGTCTCATGATGTAGGTTCGGAGGCATATTCTCACAGTCAAGTGTAGACTTATGATTTATTCGGACATTGTCAGAGTTGGTGAACCCTACATCTTTCGGAAGGCGGACTATTTTAGATGTTTAGTATTTTTTTTTCACTTTATGCTATTGTCGGGGCCTTGTTCCGGCTTAGACAGATTTTGTTATGCTAGAGTCTTCGTACACAAGATTGGTTAAGAGATTTTATGTAATAATTTCAAAGTTTGGTATAACTGCTTTGTGTAATTGAATCCTTTTGACTGAGTTTATTTTTCGCAACTTACTTTGATTTTGACCATGTTATGAGACAACACTAAGGGGTCTTCCCATGCCTTCATAGGCTTGGGATGCCCATCGCAGCCAGGACCTCGACTCGGATCGTGACATCTGTATAAAGAAAGAAACATATTTTATGTACTTGATTGTAGGGTAAATAGCTAACTATAACTTGGCAGTAGCTATAGATATTTATTGATGTATGTTTTTCATTGAAAGATATCAGATTAAAACAAAAAAACAAGAACTCATAAATTTTGATAGCGGGTGTGATAAAAATTGAATACATTAAATTTAAAATTTGGACCTTCTTTAACAGGAATACGAAATTTCAGCTACCTAACATAATAAAAGGTTCGCTGAAAAGTTTTGATATGAGGACATAAGCGTGGTTTCCAAAAGGTTTCAAGACAACCATGCAGTGTTATTAATTATCATCACAACTTTTCCCTAAAAGTTTTATTTTTCTTCTGTAATTTGCTTGTGAAACGAGAAGGCAATACATTCTTTGTTCGTGCGAACTGTCACTGGGATTTACAGATTGAAACAACCGGTTTCTACTTTTGCCATATGAATTGCACTTCCCCTTCACGAGCTTCTTGACATCTTACGCACAGCCGTCCAAGAGAAAACTTAAAGCTATCTGCTCTTGTGATCAATAGAAAGTATATATGCTTCCAGTTCCATATAGTATAGTTCACCCTTTTCCAAGAAAGCGTGTTTCCTACTTGCTCTTCTCTTTTTTTTTTTTTTTTTGTTTTTTAAAAGATTTTAATGATCCAAGGCATCTGTTAATTAATCAGCTACATACAAAGTTTATGCATAAACAAATTCTTCTTGATGCTTAATTACAAGCTTGATTGTATCACTTTAAGCAAGAATAAAATTAGTCAAAGTAGACATCGGTCGGCAAAATTAAAGCCAACAACTTCAACTAACTAATCCTTTCTTAATTCGTCTTAAATTTATTTTGAATTCGGTGAAATGTTACCAAACTCAAGCTTTGAATCATCAAAATTTAAAGATCACAATATATACTCCAGCTAGATTAATGATAGTCAAGATACACTTGATTGTGTTTTATCATTAAAATTTTACCACTTCATATGCACATAATAATTGCTTCAGGGGTATCCAATAAAATTGAAAGATACATTAGGAGCGATTAGCATGGTCCTTGAGCAAGAACATACATATATACAGAGTCTTAGTGTGTCATACTATCATTCTTCTTGCATTTTTAAAGCCAGACACATAATACTGGATCATGTTATGACCAAATTAAATCTAAAAATTTATTAAGCTCGATCTCCCTCATAACAACTTTTATATTGCTATTTACCAATAGTTTTGTCGCCGGCAATTTCGTAACAACGACAGATCAATTGATAAATTTCCAATAAGACTTTTTAGCACTTGATCCAAATTTATTAGTGATCGGTTTGTAACTCAATTTATCAACCCAGTTAATCAATTTACGAACCAATATTTTTGTTGGCAATTACAAATTTTCAAGGAGGGATCGAACAAATAAAGAAATAAAATCTTGCCACTAGAAATCCTATCCCTTGCTTTAATTTTTTTTTTTTTAATATATTGTAATTTTAAACTTGCATTAGAATGATTATGGTTGTGATGTAAAAGAATTTGAATAAATAAATTGACGCGCTTGCAAAAGTTGAAGGGCAAAAGTAGGTATATTGGCTTGTGAATATTATTAAAATACAGTTTGGTCTGCAAGATTCACTTCCAAGCAGCCAACCTGTAAAGTCAACTCCCAACAGTACCTCAGTTTTCTTCTGTTAATTAATTTTCTAATTACACACTGGCCTCGTTCTCCTCTTCTTTTTTATTTTAGTCATATGTCTGAAATTCGTGAAGCTATTAATGCGGATCCCTTATCCTCAGAGAATGAGGAGGCATGTCTGTCTTTTTCTTAACTTCCACAAGTTAAAGGCTACGGCACTCATTAATTCCCTATTATCACCACACATACATGCATGCTACATGACATGCATAAACATGGATATACATGATATATAGAGTTACTTTATGCTTCCAAGAAACTTCAGTAGACCGAGTCGCAACTGCTTCTATATAAAAATTCAAAAATCCTATGTCGCTATGAAGAAGAAATCAATATTCCCACTTATTCCTTAGTGTCACATCTTGCCTTAAAATATACTAGAGTATATTAATTAAATATGATAGGATAATGTGGACCTTTAATCTAGTGAAGGTTGTTGAAATCGGACGGTGAAATTCCCTGCATGAATACCTAAAAATGCTTCTAACTTAATGAGGAGTTCAAAGGCATACTAAAAGGGATTAAATTCATCTATCCTAACGTATGCATGGGTGAAAGAGAATGGGGGGATCAATAATTGTACTGTGCCAAAGGTATTATTCGTCTCTTCGTCAAGCATTTTTTGTGTACCACGTGAGTGACATCTCACCAGCCATGTTCGAGCTTCTTGTTGTTAATTGATGTGATCCTAAAACTACTATATACAGTAACTTTTGTTCAAATTCAACAATAAAAATGAATTGCGTATATATCGGGTGAAAGTTTTTTTTATTGTTTCATATTCAATTGATTAGATACCATATGAAGTTCAATTGACTGTCTTAACCATTTCTGAAAATTCATTCAAATGCGCTCATGCTTCATCTTTCTAAAACGAGACGGATTTTATATATAATTTCTAGATCTACTTTCCTCTTGACTTGTGGGTAATTACTTTCCCTTTTCATTTTAGTTGGCTTCTACACTTAAAAAAAAGTTTCAATTTATAACATCAAGAAAATTTTACTTAACATATTTATTTCTTATGTCAAGTCAATAGGGGCCAAATAATATGAAATGAAGGGTTTAATGTTTTTCTAATTTTGTCGTCAACTCTATCTATATTGAAGTGTTTTGGCACTATTCGACCAAAAACTGGCATTCAACAAAAATATAAGAGGGACAAATATACACTCGAAGTATTATAAATGATACGTATATATCTTTCGCTACATTTTGAGTATGTATATACCCTTGCTGTCAATCTTTTGAGTCGTATATACCATTTATCCAAGCGGTGGGACATGTGGCATCATCTTAGGCATTTATCCGGTTTTTATTTATTTCATGGTAAAAGGGACAGTATACTCCGGAACTATCATAAATGGTATGCATATACCCTTCGTTATACTTTGGGTATGCATATACCCTTGCAGTTATTTTTTTGGGTTGTATGGTGTCCTTAAAGTGAAATAAGAATTAATTTCACCATAAAAATAAGTCCTCACCGAATTAGTAATAGAATCACAGCCAATTGCCGATATTATATACTGTTTAATTTATAAAATTATAAAGGAAAGCAAAAAATTAAATCAGGTTTAGTGTTAAGAATCGAAATTTAGAGCTTGTATAGAGAAACAAAATTCTAGGGTTTGAAGTAAGGGAGAAGAAGAATGTCATGGAAAGGTTTCTTAATCGCTTTAATGTTGCCTCTTGAATCGGTTTTCAAATTTTGGGACAGGGTTGGGTTTTTAATTTTGAAATAGGGTTGAGTTTTTAGTTTCGAGTCTAGAGTTGGGTTTTTTATTGGATAAATTACACAAATTCCATACTTAAGTGACTATATTACATAATATCCTTTAGTTTTTTAAAATTTACATAAAATCCCATTTTTCAACTTTACTCTTGATACATATTAAAAAAACACCACAACCTATTTTTACTCCACCATTAACTCATTCAAGATTTCCTTCCCTAAAATATCTCTCTAATTATCAATAATTAAATCATCTTCCTTCCGAATTTTTTCTCTTTCATTAATGCTTAAATCATCTTTCTTCCTGATTTTTTCTTCTCCATTAATGCATGCAACTTTTTTTCTCTTCTAAAATCTCTCCCATTTTTTTTTAAAAAGTCTATTGATACATATATAAATGGATAACTAGTTATTCATACATGTTTATTCTTTTAATGGTGATTCATATGAATGATAAATATGATATCATTATATGGGTATTGTGGTGATTCATACGATAGATACATTTTGTATGATTTTTAACGGGTGATATATATGATATTAATGGGTGATACATATTGTATTATGATGATTCATATGGTAGATACAATTATCTATTTTAATTATTGGGTGATTCATATGATATTAATGAGTGATATATATGGTATTATGATGATTCATATGCTAGATATAATTATTTGGTGATTTATATATATGGTATTATGGTCATTCATATGACAGATACAATTATTTATTTCAATTATTGGGTGATTCATATGATATTAATTGGTGATATATATGGTATTATGGTGATTCATGTGGTAGATACAATTATTTATTTCAATTATTGGGTGATTCATATGTTATTAATGAAAAGTAATGATGTAGTCAGTGTAGGAAACAAAAGTAACAATATATTTTTTAAAAAGACTAAAAGAAGAATTGAAACATAATTAAAATTAAATCTAATAAAAGCAGACTAAAATTTAAGACGAAAAAGACGAAGAAGAGAAAAAAGACCAAAAAAATATATCTTTCATAATTAAAGACGAAAAATGAAAAACATAATTAAAATTAAATCTAAAGAAAAAGAGAAAAATTAAATATCCTTCCTTAAATAAAAGAATACAATGAATAAAAGAGAATCTATTATTTTCTTAAATAAATATCTTGTTAGTTTCAAATGTATTACTTTTTTTATATGTATCACCATTTCAAAAAATCGGGATAAATTGTAATTAACAAAATAATCAGAATTTTATGTAATATCACATAAAGATTCAAGAATTTATGTAGATGGCCCTTTTTTATTTTAGATTTTAATTGGGCTTGCGGAATGGACAATTGGGTGGGCTTATTTTTTTCGGATAAAATAAATAACAGTCGGCTAAATATCTAGGATGATGTCATGTGTCCCATCACTTGGGTAAAGGGTGTATATAATCTAAAAAATTGACGACAATGAAGGATTGAAGGAAGGATTAGTGACATTGACTAACTTAAATGGTCAAACATCATTTGAAAACTTGATTAAGTTTATTGTGGAGTTGATTAATATTTTCAAAAATTTCTAATCTTTTCAAAAATATAAATCAACCCAACCCACACCCCTCTTCAATTCAAATCAACCTGTCTCTCTCCTCTCCTCTCTCTCGACAGCTTCTCTCAACTCTCCCCCAACTAACAGTTCTGCAAAATTCTCCCTCTAATCTCCGACCAAAAATAGTCAGGCGAGTTTCCTTTCGACTTTTAACCGTCAATCAACGTGAAAAATTCTCCGGCAACAACAACTTCGAGTTCTTCGTCGTCCTATTTCTTTTTTAACAGGTAAAAAATTATGAAAAAAAGAGGAACTTGAGCCAACTACTCTTCTAGTATTAAAATATGGACTGAATAAAATCCTAATTTTTGAAATTTCTTTTTTTTTTTGTCGTACTGTTGATTTAGATTTGTTGTTAATTTTTGTTCACAGTTGATGTTCTTAGTGTGTGTGTATATGATGTGTTGGTGTTGTTGGGTTGATTTTTTGTTTGTCTTGGAAAAAATGGTGTTGAAACAGATGAAACATCTGATGAAATGGATGAAGACATCTGATCCAACAGATGAAGACATCTGATACAGCAGATATTAATATCTGATGCAACAGATTAAAATCTGATGCAACAATGAAAATTGATGCAACAGATGAACAATCTAACAGATCATTCATCTGTTGCGACAGATGATTTTTCTGTTTGAAAGAAATCTAAATAATATTGATTCAACAAAAAACTCATTTTCCAATAGATAAGTGATATATTTCAACAATTTAGTGATCTATTTTTATTCTCTCCAAAGGTTTACTCATCCGTTGCAACAGGTTAGTTATATGTTGTAACAGAAAAAGTACCTTGTACAATAGATCAGTGATCTATTTTTATTATTTCCAATGAATTACTCATCCATTGCAACAGGTCATTTATATGTTGCAACAGATTAGTGATTTGTTTTTATGATCCTGTTTGAAAGAAATCTAAACAATATTGATCCAACAGATAACTCATTTTTCACCAGATGAGTGATGTGTTTCAACAGTTCAGTGATCTGTTTTTATTCTCTCCAAAGGTTTACTCATCGTTGCAATAGGTCAGTTATATGTTGCAACAGATAATATACCTGGTGTAACAGATCAGTGATCTATTTTTATTGTTACCAACGGATTACTCATCCATTATAATAGGTCATTTATATATTGCAACAGATAACAAACCTGGTGCAACAAATTAGTGATATGTTTTTATGATTTCTAACTAATTACTCATTTGTTACAACAGGTTTGTTATATGTTGCATCAGATAAAATACCTGGTGTAACAAATTTGTAATACCCCATATTTCTATCTAGCTTAAATTCGTCCCAAAGATGTCAAAGACTTATTTTAAAAATGAATCCATTTTTATACATGTGGTATTTTCAAGATTTTCACTTTTTGTCATGTGGAAAATTCAATAAGCTTTCCATCGATTTAAAATTTGCCAAAATCCGATAACCGGGTAAGAAGTTATGACTAATTTAAGTTTCAGTCGTAAAACACCATCATCTCAGTCAGTGGCACGTCGCGCCATAAGCTAAAATAACATTCGTAAATTTCCAGTAAGACTCTGCAATTTCACCACATTGCGGAGGACTTCCAAATCCCAATTGTCAAAATCCAGTGAAGCTCCGTGATATATCCATTCCATGCCATTGTTCGATTTCCCAGTTGTCAAATTCTAGCGACGCAACACGATATCACCGCGTTGCGCCAGGGGTCCAGGTCGGAAATTTTTTCACAAAAATTAAAAAGACTCGTCCAGGGTTAAATTGGTCTTTTTCCATGATTTTAGTTCAGCCCTAAACTTGAAATTTAACCCTACATGACCTAAGGATATCAATATTCACTATATTTTTCCCAAATTGAGTTGCTCTCTATCAAGAACAAGAACCCTAACTCTCAAATTCAAGGGTCAAATCACAAGAACTTTCCATCAATCCTTCCAAATTCATTAACTTAGGTATGCATAGTGTTCATTCATGGACTCTTTTCATCCATGAATCCCAAGATTCTCTTTCCAAAGTTCAAGTATATAGATTTTTATGAATTCAATATTGGGTTTTTTTTTGTTCATGTTGATAATGACCAATTGAATTCCAATCCACATTTGGTGATAAATTTTATGTGGAATTAGTTATTATATGTGTAGATTCATGTGAACCCATATTTTAAACCATTGAATTATGGAACTAGAATTGAATCATGATGTTTACTTGTTGTGCCATGTAGCCTACATATACTATGCTCACTATGTGTTTGATTAAATGCCTATGGGAAGGAAGTGCCATACTAGTAAGATAATATGAAATCCCTATTCATATAAAAGTTCATACATATCAAGTGTTTGATGAAATGTCTAAGTCATTGGATTATGGATATGTGTGTAGCCATTGTTTTACTTTAGAATTTATGCCATGAATTACTTTTATGATATTTAGTCCTGGGGGTATTTAATACCCGACAATTTAGCTGTGTGCCTAGAGCCAGTGTTATGTGTTCACGATATCCTCAGTCAAGCCATGTTCAGTAGAATTCAGCTAGTCATATGACTCAGGAAAAATTTAGAAAGCTCAGTAATTCAATAATCTCAATAGTTTTCATCAGTCATCAAAATTCTATGGACTCAGTCCATTTCAGTTCAGTTAATCAAGTTTAGTGTCTCTTCAGATGGGAGTAAGTATTTGCATCGAGTAAGCACAAGGTTGGAAAACTCACCTGTTATTAAAGGGTGTGATTCATAGAAGTAATCTTTGCGCTCCAGAACTACATAGCTAGCGTAAGTTAAGGCATCATAACCTGTTATATGAGTGAAGATGACATGGCTTAAACTGTTATATGAGGGTCCCACCATTCTTATTAGAGTATCCTGTTATATGAGGGTCACTCACAGTTTATCCTTACCAGTGGCACGTTATTGAGACCCTTCTAATTAGGGTTACAAATTAGACCCCAACTCAGCCATAATGGCGTATTAGGGGCATGTTAGATAGATGACTACTTTCCATAGTCTCAGTCTCAGTCTCAGTAATACTCAGATAGTTATACAGAATTTAGGACTGTAAGATACAGTCAACTCAGAATAGTACGGAACTCAGCTAGGTCCATCAGAACCTAGACTGTCAGATACAGTCAACGAAGAATAGTACGAAACTCAGCTAGTTCTATCAGAACCTAGACTGTCAGATACAATCAACTCAAAATAGTACGAAACTCATCTAGTTCCATCAGAACCTAGACTATCAGATACGGTCTCTCAGTATCAGTTATACAACTATTAGTATCTCATGTTATCAGTACTCAGTCTAAAAAATGTTGTTATCACAAACTCAGTTACAATTATTATGTAATCATGCATGCATTCTCACATTCATGTTATCCATCCAGTTAGTATAATTCATGTATGTGAAACCATTGCATTCAGCCTACCTCACATGCATACCAGTACATTTAAACGTACTGACTCATTTACGCTATGGTGTTTTATACCATAGGTTCAGAAGCACGAGCTCTAGAGCATAGTAGAATTACAGATTTCAACAACCACATTTAGCAGTCAGTCCCTATCTTTCGAAGACATGACCATTAGTTTATTTCGTTATTACTTATTCTATTATAGTAGTTAGAGTTAGTTGGGAACATGTCCCATCAACTCCTTATTCAGACTGATAGAAGCTTTTCAGACTATCATGTTTTCAGATAGTTTATTTTAGTTATTTTGGGTATTCATACCCCATCCAGATGTTATCTTTTGTTTTATCAATTTTGAACCTTACGGCCTTACAAAATTTATTTTCGTATTATAAAGTATATTATGCAGTGTTCAGGTACATATATCAGTCATGGGTTAGCTTGTGGTCCTCCGGGGTCATGAGCACCATGTAGCATTTCGAGTACCAGATTCAGGGTTTTACAAACTTGGTATTATAGCCAGGTTCAATAGTGTCCTAGGAATTCTGAAAGACGCATCTAGTAGAGTCTTATGCATGGGTGTGTTACGCACCACATTCATGTGCAGGAGGCTATGAGATATTTTAGGAACAAGTTCCCTTCTTTCATTATTCATGTCATGCTAGTGAGCGTGAGCTCAAATTTAACTTTTAGTCTAATATGTTTCTCCCTTTCTACTACAGAATATGCCTCCCAAAAGAAGAAACAAAAATCAGTCAGCCCTTCAGCTTATCCAAATAGACCCCTTGGATGAGCATGTTTCTCATACAGAGTTCAGGGCTGCATTCACCACTCTTGCTAATTCAGTTCCTACTTAGAATGAATGGCCAACTATCATTCTAGTTAACCCAGTGGCCAATTCAGCTGCAGACAAGATTCGGGACTTCACCCAAATGAATCCTCCATTTTTTTGGGTCTAAGTCAGAAGAGGATCCTCAGGAGTTCCTAGACCATGTTTAAAAGGTTAAAGACATCATGGGGGTTACTTCTAGAGAGTGCTGAGCTAGCTGTATATCAATTGTAGGATGTTGCTCAGACTTGGTTCAAACAGTAAAAGTCAGAAAGGGTTGTAGATACAGGGCCTATTAAGTGAAAGGAGTTTGCTACTGCCTTCTTAGATAGATTCTATCCCCTTGAGCTGAGAGAAGCTAAAGTGTTAGAATTTATGAACCTCAGGTAAGGCAATATGATAGTGCAAGATTATTCTCTTAAGTTTATCCAATTAGCCAGATATGCTCCTCATGTAGTGGTAGATAGTAGAGCCAAGATGAGTAAGTTTGTATCAGGGGTAAATGATAGTGTGGTTAATGAGTGCAGATCTGCAATGCTTATTAGTGAGATGGACATAACCAGGCTTATGAACCATGCTCAACAGATAGAAGAGCAAAATATTAAGATGAGAGAAAAGCAGAATAAGAGAGCACGAACAGGTAGTTTCAACTTTTCTTAGCCTAAACCGGAGGGAAAAAATTGTTCTCAGCTTCTTTCTAAGTCATCCGTTCTATCTCCTTCTTTAGCTAGTGCTCCAGTGCCAAAATTTAGAGACAACAATAGAGATAGAGCACCAGGCTCTAAATCTTAGGGTAGTGTTAGTAGTGCCCAAACTTATCCTCTTTATCAGACATGTGGAAAGCACCATCAGGGTAATTACAGAGCGGGCAGTGGTATTTGTTTTAGATGTGGTAATCCAGGCCACAGAGTCATAGATTGTCCTCAGCCAGGTCCTCAGGATCGGCTTAACTATTTTTTAGCCCAGTTCGGTTGCCCAAATCAGCAGGGTGCCACTTCTAGTGCTACTAGTAGGCAACGCATAAATAGACTTTATGCTCTCCAGTCCTGATAGGATTAAGAAAATTCTCCTGATGTGGCTACTGGTACGTTACAGATATTTCACTTGTATGTTTACGCTTTGCTAGATCCAGGAGCTTTTTTGCCTTTTGTTACTCCTTATATAGCAGTTGATTTTGAATTCAGTTCCAAAATTCTAGAGAAGCCCTTTTCAATCTCTACCCTAGTGGGTAAAACCATCATAGCCTGACAGGTATACAGGAACTGCCCGATTATGATATTTCAAATTGTTACCTCAACAGACTTAGTTGAATTAGAGATGATTGATTTTGATATCATTCTCGGCATGGATTGTCTTTATTCTTGCTTTGCCACAGTCAAAATAGAATAGTTCGATTTCAGTTTTTGAATGAACCCATCCTATAGTGAAAGGGTAGCGTATCTGCTTTAAGAGATCAGCTTATTTCCTACCTTCGGGCATGGAAATTGCTATCTAAGAGATGTTTCTATTATCTTGTTCATTTTAAGGATTCTAGATCTAAAACTCCCAGTCCTAAATTAATCCCAGTCAGGAATAAATATTTAGATGTCTTTCCCAAAGATCTTTCAGGAATTTCTTCTGAAAGGGAAATAGACTTCGGTATTCATCTTCTTCTAGATACTCAGCCTATATTTATTTCTCAATATAGAATAGCACCAGTAGAGCTCAAAGAACTAAAATAGCAATTTAAGGATCTCCTAGATAAGGGATTCATCAGACCTAGTGTGTCCCCATGGAGCGTACCAGTCTTATTCGTGCAAAAGAAAGATGATTCTCTCAGAATATGCATTGATTACCGTCAGTTCAATAAAGTCATGGTCAAGAAAAAGTATTCTCTTCCCAGAATTGATGACTTATTTGGCCAACTTCAGGGTGCCAGCTATTTCTCTAAGATAAACCTCAGATCAGGCTATCATCAGCTCAGAGTCAGAGAATGTGACATTCTAAAAATAGTCACTTCGAATTCTTAGTTATATCCTTTGGTCTTACCAATTTCCCTATAGCTTTCAGGGACGTAATGAACCGGGTGTTCAAGTAGTACTTGGACATGTTCGTCATAGTCTTCATAGATGATATTCTTTTCTATTCCCACAGTGAGCATGATCATGCAGACCATCACAGAATAGTATTGTAGACTCTCAGAAATCATCAGTTGTTCACCAAATTCAGTAAGTGCAAATTTTGGCTAAGGTCAGTATCATTCCTTGGTCATATTATTTCCAGTGATGTAATTAGAGTAGATTCTCAAAATACCGAAGCAGTAAGAAAATGGCCCAGACCTGTCTCTCCATCAGATATTAGGAGTTTCTTGGGTTTGGCTGGCTATTATAGATGGTTTTTTGAGGGATTTTCTTTTATTGCATCCCCTATGTCCAGATTGACTCATAAGAAAGTCAAGTTTTAGTGGTCACATCCTTGTGAGAAGAGTTTTCAGGAGTTGAAGACTCGACTCACCTCAACTCTAATTTTGACTCTCCTAGACGATCCAGATGGGTTCATGGGGTATTGTAATGCATCTAGAGTAGGTTTGGGTTGTGTCCTCATGCAGTATGGTAAGGTCATAACCTACACCTCTAGACATCTTAAAACCCATTAGAATTATTATTCTACTCATGATCTTGAGTTAGCAACCATAGTATTTTCCTTACAGATTTGGAGGCATTATCTATACGAAGTTTACGTAGATGTGTTCACAGATCATAAGAGCCTTTAGTATGTTTTTTCTTAGAAAGATCTCAATCTTTATCAAAGAAGGTGGTTATATCTCTTGAAATATTATGACATGAGTGTCCTTTATCATCCAAGCAAGGCCAACGTAGTGGCCAATGCTCTTAGTTGACTGTCGATGGGTAGTGTTGCTCATGTTGAGGATGGTAAGAACAAGTTAACTCAGGAAGTCCATCAGCTTTCTAGACTAGGTATTCGCTTAGTCGATATAGAGAAGGGTGACGTATGGGTTCAGAGTAGTTCAGAATTATCTCTAGTTTCTAAGGTGAAAGAAAAGGAAGATAGAGATCCCAGTCTAGTCAAGTTGAAAGAGTCAGTCAAGGATCAGAAAGTAGAGGTTTTCTCCCAAGGGGGAGATAGTGTATTACGTTATTAGGGTCGTCTGTGTGTTCCAGGTGCTGATGAATTGAGGCAGCAAATTCTTGTAGAAACGCATAGTGTGCGTTACTCTACTCATCTAGGGTCCACAAAAATATATTGTGATTGGTGGGAGATCTATTGGTAGATTAGGATGAAGAGAGATATTGCATAGTTTATGGCTAAGTGCTCTACATATCAGCAGTTTAAGATAGAGCATCAGAAGCCTAGTGGATCCATACAGGAGTTCAATATTCCCACTTAGAAGTGGGAAGAAGTAAACATGGACTTTGTGATGGGTTTTTCTCAAACTCATCATCAGCATGATTCAGTTTGGGTCATTATAGATAGAATGACTAAATCAGCTCATTTTCTCCTAGTTCATGCCTCTTATTCAGCCGAGGATTACGCCAAGCTCTATATCAAGGAGTTAGTCAGATTACACGGCATTCCATTGTTGATTATCTTAGATAAAGGTACCCAGTTCACCTATTATTTCTAGAAAGCATTCTAAAAGGGTCTTGGTAACTAAGTTCATCTCAGTATAACCTTCCTCCCTCAGATTGATGGTCGAGAAGAAAGGACCATTCAAACTTTAGAGATTTGCTTCAAGCGTGTTCAATTGATTTCAAGGGTATTTGGGATGACCACTTGCCTTTGATTGAGTTCGCATACAACAACAGCTATTATTTTAGTATTAAGATGGGTCTATTCAAAGCTCTCTATGGTAGGAGGTGCAGATCTCTAGTCGGTTTATTTGAAGTTAGAAAGGCCTCAGTTATAGGGCCTAACTTAGTATTTGATGCTTTAGAAAATATCCAATTGATCAGAGAAAGACTATGGGCTGCTCAGAGCCGACAGACGTCTTATGCAGATGTGCACAGAAAAGATCTCAAGTTCGAAATTGGTGACTATGTTTATCTAAAGATCTCTCCCATGAATGGAGTAAAGAAATTCTATAAGACGTGAAAGCTCAGTCCCTGATATGTCGGTTCCTTCAAAATTTTTAGTCTTTTCGGCAAGGTAGCTTATGAGCTCAAATTACCTTCAAACCTAGCCGCAGTTCATCCAGTCTTCTATGTTTCTTTTCTCAAGAAGTGTATAGGTGATCCAGCAGTTGTAGTCCCTATTCAAAGCATAGATGTTAAGAATAGCCTCTCTTATGAGAAGATTCTAGTCAAAATTCTTGACTATCAGACTCGCAGACTGAGGAACAAAGGAGTCCCTCTAGTCAAAGTCCTTTGACGGAATTAGTCCATTAAGGGAGCTACTTGGGAAGCAGAAGTAAACATGCGTATCAAGTATCCTCACCTCTTCTCTGTTAACTCATATCTAGCTCAAGGTAATAGTTCTTCTTAAGCTTTTCAGTTTCACGTTCAGATTTTAGTTACAAACAGTTTCATGCTTAGATTCCCATTTTAAAACTTGGTATCCATTTACCATTGCATATTCAATCATATGTTCATATATCAGATCAGTCATGTGTTCATGTATCATACATGCATTTAGTAGAAATCTCAGTCTTGTATTCATGTATCAGTTCAGTCATGAAATCATGCATCAGATATGAATGCTTAGCATAAATCTCAGGAATATCAGTCCTTTAGTCATGTTTCAGTTGTTTATGATTAGTATTTACTTTAGCTTATAGTTTCTCTCAGCTCAATCAGTCTCATTTGAGGATGAATATTCCCAAGGGGGAGATATTATAATACCATATATTTCTATCTAGCTTAAATTCATCCCAAAGATGTTAAAGACTTATTTTAAAGATGAATCCATTTTTATACATGTGGTATTTTTAATATTTTCACTTTTTGTCATGTGGGAAATTCAATAAGCTTTTCATCAATATAAGATTCGCCTAAATCTGATAACCGGATAAGAAGTTATGATTAATTAAAGTTTCTATCGTAAAACATAGTCATCTCAGTCAGTGGCACGTGCGCCATAAGACAAAATTACATTCTTTAATTTCCAATAAGACTCTACAATTTCACCATATCACAGAGGAATCTCAAATCCCAATTATCAAAATCTAGTGAAGCTCCGCGATATCCTCGAGTCGTGCCATCATCCGATTTCCCAGTTGTCATATTCTAGTGGCACAACGTGATAGCGCCGCTTCGCGCTAAGGGTCCAGGTCTGGAAAATTTTCAGAAAAATTAAAATGATGCGTCTAGGGTTAAATGGGTCTTTTCCCATGATTTTAGTTTGCCCTAAACACAAGACTCTATTTTTCCCAAATTGAGTTGCTATCTCTCAAGAACAAGAACCCTAGCACTCAAATTCAAGGGCCAAATCATGAGACCTCTCCATCAATCCTTCCAAATTCATTTACTCAGGTACGTATAGTGTTCATTCATAAACTTCTTTCATCCATGAAGCCCAATAATCTCTTTTCAAAGTTCAAGTATATGAATTTTTATGAATTCCATGTTGGGTTTGTTTTTGTTCATGTTGATAATGACCAATTGAATTCTAATCCATGTTTGGTGATAAATTTTATGCGGAATTAGTTATTATATGTGTAAATTCATGTGAACCCATGTTTTAAACCCTTGTATTGTGAAACTAGAATTAAATCATGATATTTACTTGTTGTGCAATGTAGACTACATATACTATGCTCATTGTGTGTTTGATTAAATACCTATGGGAAGGAAAAGTGCCATACTAGTAAGATAATATGAAATCCCCATTCATATACAAGTTCATGCATGTCAAGTATTTGATGAAATGTCTTTGTCAATGAATTATGGATATGTGTGTAGCCATTGTTGTTCTTTAGAGTTTATGCCATGAATTACTTTTATGATATCGAGTACTGGGGGTATATAATATCCAATAATTTAGCTGTGTGCCTAGAGCCAGTGTCATTTTTTCACGATATCCTCAGTCAAGCCATGTCCAGTAGAATTCAGCTAGTCATGTGTCTCAGAAAAAATTCAGTAAGCTCAGTAATCCGAGTAAATCTCAAAAAGCTTAGTAATTCAGTAATCTCAGTAGTATTCCTTCATTCATTAGAACTCCATGAACTCAGTCTAGTTCAGTTCAGTTAATCATGTTTAGTGTCTCTTCAGATGGGAGTAGGAGTTAGCACTGAGTGAGCACAAGGATGGGAAACTCACCTATTATTAGAGGTGTGATTCTTAGATGCAATCTTTACGCTCCAAAACTACGTAGCCAGCGTAGGTTGAGACATCATAACCAGTTATATGAGGGAAGATGAGGTGGCTTAACCTCTTTTATGAGGGTCCCACCATTCTCATTATCGTAATTTGTTATATGAGGGCCACTACAATTTGTCCTTACTAGTGGCATGGTATTGACACTCTTTCGATTGGGGTTATAGATTGGACCCCAACTCAGCCATTATGGCCTATTAGGGGTATGTCAGATAGATGACTACTTACCCACAGTCTCAGTCTCAGTCTCAGTAATAGAACTCAGATACTTAGACAGAATTTAGGACTGTAAGATACAGTCAACTTAGAGTAGTATAGAACTTAGATAGTTCTATCAGGACCTAGACTATCAGATACAGTCAACTCAGAATAGTACAAAACTTAGATAGTTCCATCAAAACCTAGACTGTCAGATACAGTCAACTCAGAACAGTACGGAACTCAGCTAGTTCTGTCAGAACCTAGACTGTCAGATACAGTCGCTGCTCATGTTATCAGTACTTAGTCTTAGAAATCATGTTATCACAAACTTAGTTACAGTTATTATGTAATAATGAATGTATTCTCGCGTTAGTAAAGTTCATGAATGTGAACCCTTTCCATTCAGCCTACCTCACATGCATACCAGTACATTAAAACGTACTAACGTATTTGCGTTGTGGTGTTTTATACCATAGATTTAGAAGAATGAGCTCTAGAGCATCAGTAGCATCCAGATTTAGAAGTGAGTCCTCATCTTTTGAGGACATGAACATTACTTTATTTCATTATTACTTAGTTTATTACAATAGTTAGATTTAGTTAGGAACATGTTCCATCAACTCCTTATTCAGATAGCTAGAGGCTTTTTAGACTATCATGTTTTTAGACAGTTTATTTCAGCTGTTTTGGGTATTCATACCCCATCCAGATGTTATATTTTGTTTTATCAGTTTTGAACCTCACGGCCTTACAACCTTTATTTCCATATTATACAGTATATTATGTAGTATTTAGGTACAGATATCAGTCATGGATTAGCTTATGGTCCTCTGGGGTCATGAGCATCGTGTAGCATTACGGATACTAGATTTGGGGCATTATAAGATTAGTGATCTATTTTATGGTTTCTAGCAGTTTACTCATCTGTTGCAATGGTTGGTTATATGTTGCATCAGATAACATACCTGGTGCAACAGATTAGAGATCTATTTTATTATTTCCAACGCTTTACTTATCCGTTGCATTCGGATCAGACAAATTAAAGATCTATTTCTATTGTTTCCAACAGTTTACTAATCCGTTGCAACATGTCGATTATATGTTGCAACAGATAACATACCTGGTACAATAGATGTGTTGTCGATTGGAACTATTTTTTTTAACATTGTGCATGTTAGATTTACTGTTATCCATTTAAACGATGTGTTAATCAATTATAATCTATTTTATGTTCCTGTTGATTTAAGATAATATGAATCCAAAAAGAAAAAAACTGAATTAAGTCCAAGTAAAGGAACACGTACAAAAGCTCAACTACATCCACCACTCTATGAGCTTACTTTACAAGCGTTATCTAAATGAGGAGCAGAAGATAATGAATATGGGGAGGAGGAATATCTCAAAAGAGATGATCCAAATGCTAATAGCCCTTCCGCCGAAGAGTTGGTCAAAACCTTTAGCATTGATTGCTATCCTGTGAGAATGCAGTGCGATGGTGCCACAGATTTAACTTGTGATTACGTGGTTAAGTTAGCCATGGGAAAATCTTTTAGCGCCTTTAGAAAAATACTCTGAGAACAAAAATTGGATGCTTATTTCAGGGAAAACTACTTGCGGGCAATATCTTGATTTATCGGAGGACAACAATGCTCGTTTTCAAATAAAAATGGTATACGATCTTCTCAAATGTAGTTTATATATGAAAACAAAGACAAGAAGGATGAGGTATGGATAAATTACTGTGGCATCCCTACTTGTTTTGGTTTGAAGGAGTTTGCCATAGTTACCGGACTAAAATGTTATACTCCTTTTCCTTCTCAAGTTATACCTACTCTGACCCAAAAGAAAGCACCCCGCAATCCAAAAAAGGCAAAGGCAAGTCGAGTGATCATGAGGACCTAGTGTCCATTGTTGGTCCAAGCTTCAAAAGAAAAAAATTGATAGAAGCATTGAAAGGTAAAGGACTCTCAAAGAAGCATGAACAATCATTGTGCTTGGTTTAGTTTGTACATAATATTCTTTGGGCAAGAGACGTTAACAACAACTTAAGCCCCGGTTTAATAAATCACTCCGAGGATCTTGAGGCATTTAACAACTATCATTGGGGTTATGAAAGCTTTAAAATGACTATCTAATATTTGTAGACTCCGTTGAAGCCAAAGACAGTCAACTTATATGGCTTTCCATGGGCCTTTATGGTAAATATTTCTTTTATCATGACATTATTCATCTATTTTTTGTTCAATAATGCTTTTGATTTATTGGCGTTATGTTATAGGCTTTGGCATTTGAAGCCATTCCTTATTTGAGACAACAAGTGAACTATCACAGTTTATAATCCATCAACTGCTTCCAAAGAAGAAGAAAAAGTGGAGCCTATCAGTTCGGGAGAATAGAAGAATTACCCGTTTGAAGGGTTCAACATGTCGGATGAGGTTCCAAAAAAACTAACGCAATTGACCAAGGACTATTCAGAATGGATTGCCGATGAGCTGTTAAAGCATCATGCCGGCAGGTACATAAATAAATTTTAAAATATTGGTTTATACGATTCTTGTTATAAGAACATGACATTAACACATATAAATCATCATGTAGAAAATAAAATGATGAATGCTACAAAGTGAACGAATCGAGTCTTGGTTTTGAAATATTTGACTTTGTTGTTGCACATTCCCGAATAAAGAATTGGTTTTATTTGATGTCACAGCCCCAAACTTGCTGGAATGATGAGGTTTAAATGCCATACATATTACTTTTAATTAATACTTTATTTAATTACATCCGCGTATTAATTTTTTCATCACATAATTTGAAATGTTTGATAATATGCGCAACACATCGATGTCATTTTTTACTACCTCCAAAAAAAGCCCAAGTTCCAAACACAAGAATAATACAGATATACGAAAGGCAATTATTTGTACAAAGTTTACATCAATAATGCCTACGATATGTATTGTCAACAACAGTTGAAAGTTTTCCGAAATGAGGAAATCTTAATCAACATCATTCAAAGGTTTTAGCATTTTGGCTGGCTGACCTTGGCATTCAGTCGATGAAGTATATATCCCAATCAATTATGATGATGAATTCCATTGGGTTTTGGCTGTCGTCATTATAAAAGTGAGGTGCATCCGAGTTTATGAATCGATGTCATGAAGGAGACATTCTGAGCCTACGTCTGAGATATAAAAGATGGCCAAAATATTGCCTACATATCTTGATATGAGTGGATTTTTGGACAAAAAGGTTTGTACTGATTGATCAATGATTGAAGCATACCAGGATAAAATGGGTAATCCATTTGATGTACAATATGTTAAAGGAATTTCTCAACAAATTATTGGTAGCTTGTAAGTATAAGTGTCATGATTTAGTTTCATTTCATAAATTTCACAACGTTTGCATGAACTGCAAGATATGGAGTATCTATTTTTTGAAATGCAGGAATTGCGGTCCTTTTGTTGCCGCTTACGCTGAGTATTTGAGCGATGGATTACAAGTACCAAATAATGGATTGGATATCGGATTACTCAATAAAATATATGCTTCTCTTTTATGAAAATATAGAGAAACAAAAGCTCAGAAGTCGTACGTAAGCGACACTAAAGATCAACAATGACCAAAGCCGAATTCCATAATATCGGATGAAGAACAACTTGTCCATATTGATTAGATCTTTATAGCTTGAGTTCGTCAATGTAATAACCTATCCTCCTCAGTTTAACTTGTTGATTTATTTGTAGTGTACATCATTTGTACCCATAATAAATTTTTACATTTCAATTATTTCATGTAATTTTCGAAGGCTTTGATTTATTTTATGATGTCTATGAATATAATTGAATCCTTAGTTTTGAATATGATAATTAAAATGGAATACTAGATTTAAATATCTCAACAGATAATACATTTGCTACAACAGATGACATATTTTATCAAACATATTTAGACATATGTTGCAACATGAGATGCAACACGTATGTTATCTGGTTGAAATTATATAGCAGGTCTTCTTACATTTTTTTATTTTCTCCAACAAATTATCGATCAGTTTTAACAGATAGATTATATGTTACAATAGATTGTATATCTATTATGACAGACAGTCTGGGAACATCTACATAATGCAACAGAT